>NC_092153.1:82408869-82551369 GCF_045791955.1 Oncorhynchus clarkii lewisi
CTACTCTAATTATCTCTGTCTCTTACCTCGTTCTCCGTCTCTACTCATCTCTGTCTCTTACCTCGTTCTCCGTCTCTACTCATCTCTGTCTCTTACCTCGTTCTCCGTCTCTACTCTGATTATCTCTGTCTCTTACCTCGTTCTCCGTCTCTACTCTGATTATCTCTGTCTCTTACCTCGTTCTCCGTCTCTACTCTGATTATCTCTGTCTCTTACCTCGTTCTCTGTCTCTACTCTGATTATCTCTGTCTCTTACCTCGTTCTCCGTCTCTACTCTAATTATCTCTGTCTCTTACCTCGTTCTCCGTCTCTACTCATCTCTGTCTCTTACCTCGTTCTCCGTCTCTACTCATCTCTGTCTCTTACCTCGTTCTCTATCTGTATCCTGATTATCTCTGTCTCTTACCTCGTTCTCCGTCTCTACTCTGATTATCTCTGTCTCTTACCTCGTTCTCTGTCTCTACTCTGATTATCTCTGTCTCTTACCGCGTTCTCCGTTTCTACTCTGATTATCTCTGTCTCTTACCTCGTTCTCTGTCTCTACTCTGATTATCTCTCTCTTACCTCATTCTCCGTCTACTCTGATTATCTCTGTCTCTTACCTCGTTCTCTGTCTCTACTCTGATTATCTCTGTCTCTTACCTCGTTCTCCGTCTCTACTCTGATTATCTCTGTCTCTTACCTCGTTCTCCGTTTCTACTCTAATTATCTCTGTCTCTTACCTCGTTCTCCGTCTCTACTCTGATTATCTCTGTCTCTTACCTCGTTCTCCGTCTCTACTCTGATTATCTGTCTCTTACCTCGTTCTCCGTCTCTACTCTGATTATCTCTTTCTCTTACCTCGTTCTCTGTCTCTACTCTGATTATCTCTGTCTCTTACCTCATTCTCCGTCTCTACTCTGATTATCTCTGTCTCTTACCTCATTCTCCGTCTCTACTCTGATTATCTCTGTCTCTTACCTCGTTCTCTGTCTCTACTCTGATTATCTCTGTCTCTTACCTCGTTCTCCGTCTCTACTCTGATTATCTCTGTCTCTTACCTCGTTCTCCGTCTCTACTCTGATTATCTCTGTCTCTTACCTCGTTCTCTGTCTCTACTCTGATTATCTCTGTCTCTTACCTCGTTCTCCGTCTCTACTCATCTCTGTCTCTTACCTCGTTCTCCGTCTCTATCCTGATTATCTCTGTCTCTTACCTCGTTCTCCGTCTCTACTCTGATTATCTCTGTCTCTTACCTCGTTCTCCGTCTCTACTCTGATTATCTCTGTCTCTTACCTCGTTCTCCGTCTCTACTCTGATTATCTCTGTCTCTTACCTCGTTCTCCGTTTCTACTCTAATTATCTCTGTCTCTTACCTCGTTCTCCGTCTCTACTCTGATTATCTCTGTCTCTTACCTCGTTCTCCGTCTCTACTCTGATCATCTCTGTCTCTTACCTCGTTCTCCGTCTCTACTCTGATTATCTCTGTCTCTTACCTCGTTCTCCGTCTCTACTCTGATTATCTCTGTCTCTTACCTCGTTCTCCGTCTTTACTCTAATTATCTCTGTTTCTTACCTCGTTCTCCGTCTCTATTCTGATTATCTCTGTCTCTTACCTCGTTCTCTGTCTCTACTCTGATTATCTCTGTTTCTTACCTCGTTCTCCGTCTCTACTCTGATTATCTCTGTCTCTTACCTCGTTCTCTGTCTCTACTCTGATTATCTCTGTTTCTTACCTCGTTCTCCGTCTCTACTCTGATTATCTCTGTCCCCGTTTCCTTTTCTCAGTCTGTCATTTCCTCTCTCTTGCAGTGCCGAGGCATCTACTACACACACCCTCTTCCCCTCCTTTCTGTAGATCTGCTTTTCTGAGGACATGGAGGCATGATGCCTGACTTCACTTTACTTGAAGCTTCCTGTGGTTGCTTGTTCCCCCTCTCCCTCCCTTGCCCCTCCCTCACCCCTCCTTCCTCTCATATCTTTTCCCTAAAGGAGACACCAGCTGAGACACATCTTTCCTTAACAGCTCGACCCATTCTTCTCCTTTCCTTTCAGCTCAACGGTATTGGCACTGCGATGAGATGGTTCTAGTTAGTGTTTCCTTCCTTCCTTCCTTCCTTCCTTCCTTCCTTCCTTCCTTCCTTCCTTCCTTCCTTCCTTCCTTTCTTGTTGGATGTAGGTGTCCAGCTTATCAGGTCCCAGACTCCCATGACATCAGTGATGTAGAGAGCTAGTCAGCAGCCATATAGCGCCGTCTCTCTCTCTCTGTCTCTCTCCGTCTCTCTCTCTCCGTCTCTTTCTCTCTCTGTCTCTCTCTCTCTCCGTCTCTCTCTCTTTCTCTCTGTCTCCCTCTCTCTCTCTGTCACTCTCTCTGTCTCTCTCCGTCTCTGTCTCTCTCTCTCTCTGTCTCTCTCTGTCTCTCTCTCTGTCACTCTCTCTGTCTCTCTGTCTCTCTCCGTCTCTCTTTGCCTAATCAGTAACTAACTCACCTCTAAATTTGAAGCTTTATTAGTTGTATGTACAGGATAGGCATGGTATGCATCGTCCAACCAAATGCTCACATACAGATTCCTTCTGGACGATGCAACAACAATAACAATAAATAAAACAGTTAAGAATACCAACATAAAGTAAATGTCTCAGTAGAACAGAATAAACATTTGAGCATCAGTATAATACAGGAAGTTTATCGTCCAACATTTACACATGTATTTGGGAAGGGGGATTGGTGTTTAAATTGTGCAGTATTTAGCAATCATGAGAGTCTGGTATTGGAATTTATTATGGATCCCCATTAGTTCATGTCAAGGTAGCAGCTACTCTTCCTGGGGTTTATTATGGATCCTCATTAGTTTATTATGGATCCCCATTAGTTCATGTCAAGGTAGCAGCTGCTCTTCCTGGGGTTTATTATGGATCCTCATTAGTTTATTATGGATCCCCATTAGTTCATGTCAAGGTAGCAGCTACTCTTCCTGGGGTTTATTATGGATCCTCATTAGTTTATCATGGATCCCCATTAGTTCATGTCAAGGTAGCAGCTACTCTTCCTTAGGTTTATTATGGATCCCCATTAGTTCCTGTCAAGGCAGCAGATACTCTTCCTGGGGTTTATTATGGATCCCCATTAGTTCCTGTCAAGACAGCAGATACTCTTCCTGAGGTTTATTATGGATCCCCATTAGTTCCTGTCAAGGCAGCAGATACTCTTCCTGGGGTTTATTATGGATCCCCATTAGTTCCTGCCAAGGTAGCAGCTACTCTTCCTGGGGTTTATTATGGATCCCCATTAGTTCCTGTCAAGGCAGCAGATTGTCACGTTCTGACCTCTATTTCCTTTGTTTTGCATTTATTTAGTATGGTCAGGGCGTGAGTTGGGTGGGCAGTCTATGTTTGTTTTTCTATGTTTTGGGGCAGTTCTATGTTTTCGGCCTAGTATGGTTCTCAATCAGAGGCAGGTGTCATTAGTTGTCTCTGATTGAGAATCATACTTAGGTAGCCTGGGTTTCACTGTTTGTTTGTGGGTGATTGTTCCTGTTTTTGTGTTTTGCACCAGACAGGGCTGTTTTGAGTTCTCACGTTTCTTGTTTTGTTTTCGTTAGTTTGTTCATGTTTAGTTTCGTCAATAAATACAATGAACAACCACCACGCTGCGCTTTGGTCCGCCTCTACTTCACAAGAAGAGAATCGTTACAGAATCACCCACCACAACAGGACCAAGCGGTGTGGTAATGGGCAAAGGAGAAAGCAGCAGCAGGAGCAGCGCGAGGAGGTATGGACATGGGAGGACGAACTAGACGGTAAAGGACCTTGGGCTCAGCCAGGAGAGTATCGCCGCCCCAAGGAAGAACGGGAGGCGGCGAAAGCGGAGAGGCGCTGGTATGAGGAGGCAGCGCGGCGTCGTGGATGGAAGCCCGGGAGTCAGCCCCAAAAATTTCTTGGGGGGGGGCTAACAGGGAGTATGGCTACGCCAGGTAGGAGACCTGAGCCAACTTCCTGTGGTTACCGGGGGGCTAGAGAGACCGGGCAGGCACCGTGTTATGCTGTGGAGCGCACGGTGTCCCCAGTGCGGGTGCACAGCCCGGTGCGGTACATTCCAGCTCCGCGTATCGGCCGGGCTAGAGTGGGCATCGAGCCAAGTGCCATGAAGCCGGCTCTACGCATCTGGTCTCCAGTGCGTCTCCTTGGGCCGGCTTACATGGCACCAGCCTTACGCACGGTGTCCCCGGTTCGCCTGCATAGCCCAGTGCGGGCTATTCCACCTCGCCGCACTGGCAGGCCGACCGGGACCATTCAACCGGGTAGGGTTGGGCAGGCTCGGTGCTCAAGAGCTCCAGTGCGCCTGCACGGCCCGGTCTATCCGTCACCACCTCCACACCCCAGCCCTCCGGTGGCAGCTCCCCGTACCAGGCTGTCTCTCCGGCCCATCCGTCCAGAGCCTTCCTCCTCTCCAGCGCTGCCGGAGTCTCCCGCCTCTCCGGCGCTACCAGAGCCTTCCTCCTCTCCAGCGCTGCCGGAGTCTCCCGTCTGTCCGGCGCCTCTGCCGGAGTCTCCCGTCTGTCCGGCGCCTCTGCCGGAGCCTCCCGCCTGTCCGGCGCCGCTGCCGGAGCCTCCCGCCTGTCCGGCGCCTCTGCCGGAGCCTCCCGCCTGTCCGGCGCCTCTGCCGGAGCCTCCCGCCTGTCCGGCGCCTCTGCCGGAGCCTCCCGCCTGTCCGGCGCCTCTGCCGGAGCCTCCCGCCTGTCCGGCGCCTCTGCCGGAGCCTCCCGCCTGTCCGGCGCCTCTGCCGGAGCCTCCCGCCTGTCCGGCGCCTCTGCCGGAGCCTCCCGCCTGTCCGGCGCCTCTGCCGGAGCCTCCCGTCTGCCCAGCGCCAGCGCCGCCCGTCTGCCCAACGCCGCCAGCGCCGCCCGTCTGCCCAGCGCCGCCAGCGCCGCCCGTCTGCCCAACGCCGCCAGCGCCGCCCGTCTGCCCAGCGCCGCCAGCGCCGCCCGTCTGCCCAGCGCCGCCAGTGCCGCCCGTCTGCCCAGCGCCGCCAGTGCCGCCCGTCTGCCCAGCGCCGCCAGTGCCGCCCGTCTGCCAGGAGCCGCCAATGCCGCCCGTCAGCCAGGGGCCGCCAGTGCCGCCCGTCAGCCAGGGGCCGCCAGTACCGCCCGTCAGCCAGGGGCCGCCAGTGCCGCCCGTCAGCCAGGGGCCGCCAGTGCCGCCAGTCAGCCAGGGGCCGCCAGTGCCGCCAGTCAACCAGGGGCCGCCAGTGCCGCCCGTCAGCCAGGGGCCGCCAGTGCCGCCAGTCAGCCAGGGGCCGCCAGTCAACCAGGGGCCGCCAGTGCCGCCAGTCAGCCAGGGGCCGCCAGTACCGCCAGTCAGCCAGGGGCCGCTAGAGCCCCTCCGCCCGGAGCAGCTGTCCCTCTGTCCCGAGCAGCTGTCCCTCTGTCCCGAGCAGCTGTCCCTCTGTCCCGAGCAGCTGTCCCTCTGTCCCGAGCAGCTGTCCCTCTGTCCCGAGCAGCTGCTTCACCTCTGTCCCGAGCTGCCCCTCTGTCCCAAGCAGCCCCTCTGTCCAGTGGGGTCATTGAGAGGGGTGGGCATGGTGAGTAAGCCACGGAGGCGGACAATAAGGCGGACTGAGACAATGGCGAAGTGGGGTCCGCGTCCCGCGCCAGAGCCGCCACCGCGGACAGACGCCCACCCAGACCCTCCCCTATAGGTCAAGGTTTTGCGGCCGGAGTCCGCACCTTTGGGGGGGGGTACTGTCACGTTCTGACCTCTATTTCCTTTGTTTTGCATTTATTTAGTATGGTCAGGGCGTGAGTTGGGTGGGCAGTCTATGTTTGTTTTTCTATGTTTTGGGGCAGTTCTATGTTTTCGGCCTAGTATGGTTCTCAATCAGAGGCAGGTGTCATTAGTTGTCTCTGATTGAGAATCATACTTAGGTAGCCTGGGTTTCACTGTTTGTTTGTGGGTGATTGTTCCTGTTTTTGTGTTTTGCACCAGACAGGGCTGTTTTGAGTTCTCACGTTTCTTGTTTTGTTTTCGTTAGTTTGTTCATGTTTAGTTTCGTCAATAAATACAATGAACAACCACCACGCTGCGCTTTGGTCCGCCTCTACTTCACAAGAAGAGAATCGTTACACAGATACTCTTCCTGGGGTTTATTATGGATCCTCATTAGTTTATTATGGATCCCCATTAGTTTCTGCCAAGGCAGCAGCTACTCTTCCTGGGGTTTATTATGGATCCCATTAGTTCCTGCCAAGGCAGCAGCTACTCTTCCTGGGGTTTATTATGGATCCCCATTAGTTCCTGCCAAAGCAGCAGCTACTCTTCCTGGGGTTTATTATGGATCCTCATTAGTTCCTGCCAAAGCAGCAGCTACTCTTCCTGGGGTTTATTATGGATCCTCATTAGTTCCTGCAAAGGCAGCAGCTACTCTTCCTGGGGTTTATTATGGATCCTCATTAGTTCCTGATACCAAGGCAGCAGCTACTCTTCCTGGGGTTTATTATGGATCCCCATTAGTTCCTGCCAAGGCAGCAGCTACTCTTCCTAAGGTTTATTATGGATCCTCATTCGTTCCTGCCAAGGCAGCAGCTACTCTTCCTGGGGTTTATTATGGATCCCAAAAGTTCCTGCCAAGGCAGCAGCTACTCTTCCTGGGGTTTATTATGGATCCCCATTAGTTCCTGCCAAGGCAGCAGCTACTCTTCCTGGGGTTTATCATGGATCCCCATTAGTTCCTGCCAAGGCAGCAGATACTCTTCCTGGGGTTTATTATGGATCCCCATTAGTTCCTGCCGAGGCAGCAGCTACTCTTCCTGGGGTTTAATATGGATCCCCATTAGTTCCTGCCAAGGCAGCAGCTGCTCTTCCTGGGGTTTATTATGGATCCTCATTAGTTTATTATGGATCCCCATTAGTTCCTGCCGAGGCAGCAGCTACTCTTCCTGGGGTTTAATATGGATCCCCATTAGTTCCTGCCAAGGCAGCAGCTGCTCTTCCTGGGGTTTATTATGGATCCTCATTAGTTTATTATGGATCCCCATTAGTTCCTGCCGAGGCAGCAGCTACTCTTCCTGGTGTTTATTATGGATCCCCATTAGTTCCTGTCAAGACAGCAGATACTCTTCCTGAGGTTTATTATGGATCCCCATTAGTTCCTGTCAAGGCAGCAGATACTCTTCCTGGGGTTTATTATGGATCCCCATTAGTTCCTGCCAAGGTAGCAGCTACTCTTCCTGGGGTTTATTATGGATCCCCATTAGTTCCTGTCAAGGCAGCAGATACTCTTCCTGGGGTTTATTATGGATCCTCATTCGTTCCTGCCAAAGCAGCAGCTACTCTTCCTGGGGTTTATTATGGATCCTCATTAGTTCCTGCAAAGGCAGCAGCTACTCTTCCTGGGGTTTATTATGGATCCCCATTAGTTCCTGCCAAGGCAGCAGCTACTCTTCCTGGGGTTTATTATGGATCCCCATTAGTTCCTGCCAAGGCAGCAGATACTCTTCCTGGGGTTTATTATGGATCCTCATTAGTTCCTGATACCAAGGCAGCGGCTACTCTTCCTGGGGTTTATTATGGATCCCCATTAGTTCCTGCCAAGGCAGCAGCTACTCTTCCTAAGGTTTATTATGGATCCTCATTCGTTCCTGCCAAGGCAGCAGCTACTCTTCCTGGGGTTTATTATGGATCCCCATTAGTTCCTGCCAAGGCAGCAGCTACTCTTCCTGGGGTTTATCATGGATCCCCATTAGTTCCTGCCAAGGCAGCAGATACTCTTCCTGGGGTTTATTATGGATCCCCATTAGTTCCTGCCAAGGCAGCAGCTGCTCTTCCTGGGGTTTATTATGGATCCTCATTAGTTTATTATGGATCCCCATTAGTTCCTGCCGAGGCAGCAGCTACTCTTCCTGGGGTTTATTATGGATCCTCATTAGTTTATTATGGATCCCCATTAGTTCCTGCCGAGGCAGCAGCTACTCTTCCTGGTGTTTATTATGGATCCCCATTAGTTCCTGCCGAGGCAGCAGCTGCTCTTCCTGGTGTTTATTATGGATCCTCATTAGTTTATTATGGATCCCCATTAGTTCCTGCCGAGGCAGCAGCTACTCTTCCTGGGGTTTAATATGGATCCCCATTAGTTCCTGCAAAGGCAGCCGCTGCTCTTCCTGGGGTTTATTATGGATCCTCATTAGTTTATTATGGATCCCCATTAGTTCCTGCCGAGGCAGCAGCTACTCTTCCTGGGGTTTAATATGGATCCCCATTAGTTCCTGCCAAGGCAGCAGCTGCTCTTCCTGGGGTTTATTATGGATCCCCATTAGTTCCTGCCAAGGCAGCAGCAGCTACTCTTCCTGGGGTTTATTATGGATCCCCATTAGTTCCTGCCAAGGCAGCAGCTACTCTTCCTGGGGTTTATCATGGATCCCCATTAGTTCCTGCCAAGGCAGCAGATACTCTTCCTGGGGTTTATTATGGATCCCCATTAGTTCCTGCCAAGGCAGCAGATACTCTTCCTGGGGTTTATTATGGATCCCCATTAGTTCCTGCCAAGGCAGCAGATACTCTTCCTGGGGTTTATTATGGATCCCCATTAGTTCCTGCCAAGGCAGCAGCTGCTCTTCCTGGGGTTTATTATGGATCCCCATTAGTTCCTGCCAAGGCAGCAGATACTCTTCCTGGGGTTTATTATGGATCCCCATTAGTTCCTGCCAAGGCAGCAGCTGCTCTTCCTGGGGTTTATTATGGATCCTCATTAGTTTATTATGGATCCCCATTAGTTCCTGCCGAGGCAGCAGCTACTCTTCCTGGGGTTTATTATGGATCCTCATTAGTTTATTATGGATCCCCATTAGTTCCTGCCGAGGCAGCAGCTACTCTTCCTGGTGTTTATTATGGATCCCCATTAGTTCCTGCCGAGGCAGCAGCTGCTCTTCCTGGTGTTTATTATGGATCCTCATTAGTTTATTATGGATCCCCATTAGTTCCTGCCGAGGCAGCAGCTGCTCTTCCTGGGGTCCAGGCAGTTACAGTGGGGCAAAAAAGTATTTAGTCACTCATTTTCCACCATAATTTACCGGTTTGCGATATAACAAAGTATTGAGATAAACGTTTGTTATTGACCAAATACTTATTTTACACCATATTTTGCAAATAAATTCATTAAAAATCCTACAATGTGATTTTCTGGATATTTTTTTTCTCATTTTGTCTGTCATAGTTGAAGTGTACCTATGATGACAATTACAGGCCTCTCTCATCTTTTTAAGTGGGAGAACTTGCACAATTAGTGGCTGACTAAATACTTTTTTGCCCCACTGTATATACAATAAAAAAACATGACATTACATTTCATACCACTTTTCACAACACTTTAAGTGTGTTTCCTCAGGCGACTACTCTACTTCCACATATCTACAATACAACATCCATGTGTGTGTAGAATGTGTGTCTTATGTGTCTGTGCCTGTGTGTGTTTGTCTCTCCACAGTCCCCGCTGTTCCATAAGGTGTATTCTTATCAGTTTAAAAAATAATAATCTGATTCTAGTGCTTCATCAGTTACCAGATGTGGAATAGAGTTCCATGTAGTCATGGCTCTATGTAGTACTGTGGAATAGAGTTCCATGTAGTCATGGCTCTATGTAGTACTGTGGAATAGAGTTCCATGTAGTCATGGCTCTATGTAGTACTGTGGAATAGAGTTCCATGTAGTCATGGCTCTATGTAGTACTGTGGAATAGAGTTCCATGTAGTCATGGCTCTATGTAGTACTGTGGAATAGAGTTCCATGTAGTCATGGCTCTATGTATTACTGTGGAATAGAGTTCCATGTAGTCATGGCTCTATGTAGTACTGTGGAATAGAGTTCCATGTAGTCATGGCTCTATGTATTACTGTGGAATAGAGTTCCATGTAGTCATGGCTCTATGTAGTACTGTGGAATAGAGTTCCATGTAGTCATGGCTCTATGTAGTACTGTGGAATAGAGTTCCATGTAGTCATGGCTCAATGTAGTACTGTGGAATAGAGTTCCATGTAGTCATGGCTCTATGTAGTACTGTGGAATAGAGTTCCATGTAGTCATGGCTCTATGTAGTACTGTGGAATAGAGTTCCATGTAGTCATGGCTCTATGTAGTACTGTGGAATAGAGTTCCATGTAGTCATGGCTCTATGTATTACTGTGGAATAGAGTTCCATGTAGTCATGGCTCTATGTAGTACTGTGGAATAGAGTTCCATGTAGTCATGGCTCTATGTAGTACTGTGGAATAGAGTTCCATGTAGTCATGGCTCTATGTATTACTGTGGAATAGAGTTCCATGTAGTCATGGCTCTATGTAGTACTGTGGAATAGAGTTCCATGTAGTCATGGCTCTATGTAGTACTGTGGAATAGAGTTCCATGAAGTCATGGCTCTATGTAGTACTGTGGAATAGAGTTCCATGTAGTCATGGCTCTATGTAGTACTGTGGAATAGAGTTCCATGTAGTCATGGCTCTATGTAGTACTGTAGAATAGAGTTCCATGAAGTCATGGCTCTATGTAGTACTGTGGAATAGAGTTCCATGTAGTCATGGCTCTATGTAGTTCTGTGGAATAGAGTTCCATGTAGTCATGACTCTATGTAGTACTGTGGAATAGAGTTCCATGTAGTCATGGCTCTATGTATTACTGTGGAATAGAGTTCCATGAAGTCATGGCTCTATGTAGTACTGTGGAATAGAGTTCCATGAAGTCATGGCTCTTAGTACTGTGCACCTCCCATAGTCTGTTCTGGACTTGGGGAATGTGAAGAGACCTCTGGTGGCATGTCTTGTGGGGTATGAATGGGTGTCTGAGCTGTGTGCTAGTCGTTTAAACAGACCTCTGGTGACATGTCTTGTGGGGTATGAATGGGTGTCTGAGCTGTGTGCCAATAGTTTAAACAGACCTCTGGTGGCATGTCTTGTGGGGTATGAATGGGTGTCTGAGCTGTGTGTTAGTAGTTTAAACAGACCTCTGGTGGCATGTCTTGTGGGGTATGAATGGGTGTCTGAGCTGTGTGCTAGTCGTTTAAACAGACCTCTGGTGACATGTCTTGTGGGGTATGAATGGGTGTCTGAGCTGTGTGCCAATAGTTTAAACAGACCTCTGGTGGCATGTCTTGTGGGGTTATGAATGGGTGCGCTAGTAGTTTAAACAGACCTCTGGTGGCATGTCTTGTGGGGTATGAATGGGTGTCTGAGCTGTGTGCTAGTAGTTTAAACAGAAAGCTCTGGTTCAACATGTCAATACTTCTCACAAATACGAGTAGTGTTGAAGTCGATCTCTCTTCCACTTTGAGCCGGGAGAGACTGACATGGATATTATTAATGTTATCTCTCCTGCCTTGTTGATTGTGTTGTTAAGAAGTCTGAGCGGCTCTTTAGTATCCAGCTTCTTCACCTGTTGGATCGTCTGAGACCACCTGGACAATGAAAAATGTCTGCACAAACTGTCAGAAACTGTCTAAGGGAAGCTCATCTGCGTGCTCGTCTTCCTCACCATGGTCGTCGTAGTAACCGACTTCAGTGGGCAAATTGCTCACCATCGATGCCCACCCGCATGCTGGAGAAAAGTGCTCTTCACGGATGAATCCCGGTTTCAACCGTACCGGGCAGGAGGCAGAAACCGTGTATGGCATCGTGTGGGTGAACGGTTTGCTGCTGTCAAAGTTGTGAACAGAGTGCCCCATGGTGACGGTTTCCTTAACAGCTCGACCCATTCTTCTCCTTTCCTTTCAGCTCAACGGTATTGGCACCGCGATGAGATGGTTCTAGTTAGTTTCCCTCCGTCCCTTCCTTCCTTCCTTCCTTCCTTCCTTCCTTCCTTCCTTTCTTGTTGGATGTAGTTGTCCAGTTTATCAGGTCCCAGACTCCCATGACATCGGTGATGTAGAGAGCTAGTCAGCAGTCATATAGCGCCGTCTCTCTCTCTCTCTCTCTCCGTCTCTCTCTCTCCCTCCGTCTCTCTCTCTCTCTCTCCCTCCGTCTCTCTCTCTCCGTCTCTCTCTCTCTCGCTGTCTCTCTCTCCCTCCGTCTCTCTCTCTCTCTCCGTCTCTCTCTCCGTCTCTCTCTCTCTCTCCGTCTCTCTCTCTCCGTCTCTCTCTCTCTCCGTCTCTCTCTCTCTTCGTCTCTCTCTCTCTCCGTCTCTCTCTCTCTCCGTCTCTCTCTCCGTCTCTCTCTCTCTCTCCCTCCGTCTCTCTCTCTCCGTCTCTCTCTCGCTGTCTCTCTCTCCCTCCGTCTCTCTCTCCGTCTCTCTCTCTCCGTCTCTCTCTCTCTCTCTCCGTCTCTCTCTCTCTCGGTCTCTCTCTCTCTCCGTCTCTCTCTCTCTCTCCGTCTCTCTCTCTCTCTGTCTCCCTCTCTCTCTCCATGTTATGGGAAGGCATAAACTACGGACAACGAACACAATTGCATTTTATCGATAGTCATTTGAATGCACAGATACACAGATACCGTGACGAGATCCTGAGTCCCCGTTGTCGTGCCATTCATCTTCCTCCATCACCTCATGTTTCAGCATGGTAATGCACGGCCCCACGTCGCAAGGATCTGTACACAATTCCCTGGAAGCTGAACATGCCCCAGTTCTTCCATGGCCTACATACTCACCAGACATGTCCCCACACATTGAGCATGTTTGGGATGCTCTGGATCTAAGTGTACGACAGCATGTTCCAGATCCTGTCAACATCCAGCAACTTCTCACAGCCATTGAAGAGGAGTGGGATAACATTCCACAGGCCACAATCAACAGCCTGATCAACTCTTATTGACTGATTCCCTTATAATGAACTGTAACTCAGTAAAATCTTTGAAATTGTTGCATGTTGCGTTTTATATTTTGGTTCGGTGTATTTTACCCAAGAAAGCATATAGCTAATTATATCTATTGTATTTTATGATCTGTTCTCTGCATTTTTTTATTTATTTTTTTAACTTTATTTAACTAAGCAAGTGAGTTAAGAACAAATTCTTATTTTCAATGACGGCCGACATATGTCTTAGATAACGGCATAATCGTTTGGTCTTTTTTGGGGTTTCGGATCTCCTTTAAATTTTTGTTAATGTAGAGATCATAAAATCAGGCTGGGATTTTCAATCAAAGCTCTGATCAAATCCAGATCTAGGCCAATTTATATGCTTTATGTCGCTTTCCAATGACACTTCCAGTTTCGGCGGGAAATACTGGGTTATCCGGGAGAGAAGTTATTTATTCTCGGGATGAAACATTTGTCAAATATCCATCCCTATTCCTGACATTGATTACTAGCTCCAGGTTGACTCATTGGCTCTTCTGGACAATGACATTCTGTCTAGGGTTGACACTGCTTTCATGTGATATTACAGATAAACACTGGAATGAATGCTAACTGGTTTCTCTCTCTCTGTGTGTGTGTGTATGTGTGTGTGTGTGTGTGTGTGTGTGTTTTTTTTTTTCTTTCTCTCTCTGTAGCAGGCTTGGCCCGCCGGCACCCAGCAGATCCTCATCCCGTCGTCATGGCAGCAGGTTCCTGGTGTGGCCATCCACGGCTCCGCCCACCAGACGGTTGTCGCGGAGTCTCCCGTAGAGACGCTCCATCCGGACACAGCCCAGCACACAAACAGCTGGAGGTATGGTTATCACCATGGTTACATAGCTGTCTGTCAGAATAGACCTCTTTATATAAGAGAACAGAAGGCAGTCCATCAATAGGATTGTTACCCAGATCATGTCAGGGTGTAACTATCCCAAAAAGAGAGAAACTTAGTAAAAACTTTGAGCGTTTACTTGTCTGCCTGGAGTGCCGGGGGGGGGGGGGGGGGGGGGGGGGGGGGGTTGCGGTTTTGGGACCTTTCTATTGGTTGATTTAAGCCAGGCAAGCTCACAGGCACATAAACAGTATTTGAAACGCATGTCTGAAGAAAAGCAGGGTTACTCAGATGTGTGTGGTGTGTGTAGGGGGTCTCAGTACAGGGGAGTACTGCAGCAGAGTAAATCGACCTCTGACCCTAGCCGGGGTCAGGCCACCCAGAGGTCACAGCAGGAGAGGAGCGGAGCTGGGAAGAGGGCCAAGGGTCGCCGCGGCAACAACAGAACCACCAGGTACAACTGACTGGAAGAGAAAGGCTATGGATAGATCGTGGCACAACAACTAGTTACAGTTACCAACTAGTTTATCAACTATATAGTTACAGTTACCAACTAGTTTATCAACTATATAGTTACAGTTATCAACTAGTATCAACTATATAGTTACAGTTACCAACTAGTTTATCAACTATATAGTTACAGTTACCAACTAGTTTATCAACTATATAGTTACAGTTACCAACTAGTATCAACTATATAGTTACAGTTACCAACTAGTTTATCAACTATATAGTTACAGTTACCAACTATTTACAGTTACCAACTAGTTTATCAACTATATAGTTAAAGTTACCAACTAGTTTATCAACTATACAGTTACAGTTATCAACTAGTTTATCAACTATATAGTTACAGTTACCAACTAGTATCAACTATATAGTTACAGTTACCAACTAGTTTATCAACTATATAGTTACAGTTACCAACTAGTTTATCAACTATATAGTTACAGTTACCAACTAGTTACAGTTACCAACTAGTTTATCAACTATATAGTTACAGTTACCAACTAGTTTATCAACTATATAGTTACAGTTACCAACTAGTATCAACTATATAGTTACAGTTACCAACTAGTTTATCAACTATATAGTTACAGTTACCAACTAGTTACAGTTACCAACTAGTTTATCAACTATATAGTTACAGTTACCAACTAGTTTATCAACTATATAGTTACAGTTACCAACTAGTTACAGTTACCAACTAGTAACAACTATATAGTTACAGTTACCAACTAGTTTATCAACTATATAGTTACAGTTACCAACTAGTATCAACTATATAGTTACAGTTACCAACTAGTTTATCAACTATATAGTTACAGTTACCAACTAGTTACAGTTACCAACTAGTAACAACTATATAGTTACAGTTACCAAATAGTAACAACTATATAGTTACAGTTACCAACTAGTTGATCAACTATATAGTTACAGTTACCAACTAGTTACAGTTACCAACTAGTTTATCAACTGTATAGTTGCAGTTACCAACTAGTTTATCAACTATATAGTTACAGTTACCAACTAGTTTATCAACTATATAGTTACAGTTACCAACTAGTTACAGTTACCAACTAGTTTATCAACTATATAGTTACAGTTACCAACTAGTTTATCAACTATATAGTTACAGTTACCAACTAGTATCAACTATATAGTTACAGTTACCAACTAGTTTATCAACTATATAGTTACAGTTACCAACTAGTTACAGTTACCAACTAGTTTATCAACTATATAGTTACAGTTACCAACTAGTTTATCAACTATATAGTTACAGTTACCAACTAGTTACAGTTACCAACTAGTAACAACTATATAGTTACAGTTACCAACTAGTTTATCAACTATATAGTTACAGTTACCAAGTTACCAACTAGTATCAACTATATAGTTACAGTTACCAACTAGTTTATCAACTATATAGTTACAGTTACCAACTAGTTACAGTTACCAACTAGTAACAACTATATAGTTACAGTTACCAACTAGTAACAACTATATAGTTACAGTTACCAACTAGTTTATCAACTATATAGTTACAGTTACCAACTTGTTACAGTTACCAACTAGTTTATCAACTGTATAGTTACAGTTACCAACTAGTTTATCAACTATATAGTTACAGTTACCAACTAGTTTATCAACTATATAGTTACAGTTACCAACTAGTTTATCAACTATATAGTTACAGTTACCAACTAGTTACAGTTACCAACTAGTTACAGTTATCAACTAGTTTATCAACTATATAGTAACAGTTACCAACTAGTTACAGTTACCAACTAGTTTATCAACTATATAGTTACAGTTATCAACTAGTTACAGTTACCAACTAGTTTATCAACTATATAGTTACAGTTACCAACTAGTTACAGTTACCAACTAGTTTATCAACTATGTAGTTACAGTTACCAACTAGTTACAGTTACCAACTAGTTTATCAACTATATAGTTACAGTTACCAACTAGTTTATCAACTATATAGTTACAGTTACCAACTAGTTTATCAACTATATAGTTACAGTTACCAACTAGTTGATCAACTATATAGTTACAGTTACCAACTAGTTACAGTTACCAACTAGTTTATCAACTGTATAGTTGCAGTTACCAACTAGTTTATCAACTATATAGTTACAGTTACCAACTAGTTTATCAACTATATAGTTACAGTTACCAACTAGTTTATCAACTATATAGTTACAGTTACCAACTAGTTACAGTTACCAACTAGTTTATCAACTATATAGTTACAGTTACCAACTAGTTTATCAACTATATAGTTACAGTTACCAACTAGTATCAACTATATAGTTACAGTTACCAACTAGTTTATCAACTATATAGTTACAGTTACCAACTAGTTACAGTTACCAACTAGTTTATCAACTATATAGTTACAGTTACCAACTAGTTTATCAACTATATAGTTACAGTTACCAACTAGTTACAGTTACCAACTAGTAACAACTATATAGTTACAGTTACCAACTAGTTTATCAACTATATAGTTACAGTTACCAACTAGTATCAACTATATAGTTACAGTTACCAACTAGTTTATCAACTATATAGTTACAGTTACCAACTAGTTACAGTTACCAACTAGTAACAACTATATAGTTACAGTTACCAAATAGTAACAACTATATAGTTACAGTTACCAACTAGTTGATCAACTATATAGTTACAGTTACCAACTAGTTACAGTTACCAACTAGTTTATCAACTGTATAGTTGCAGTTACCAACTAGTTTATCAACTATATAGTTACAGTTACCAACTAGTTTATCAACTATATAGTTACAGTTACCAACTAGTTTATCAACTATATAGTTACAGTTACCAACTAGTTACAGTTACCAACTAGTTTATCAACTATATAGTTACAGTTACCAACTAGTTTATCAACTATATAGTTACAGTTACCAACTAGTTACAGTTACCAACTAGTTTATCAACTATATCGTTACAGTTACCAACTAGTTTATCAACTATATAGTTACAGTTACCAACTAGTTACAGTTACCAACTAGTAACAACTATATAGTTACAGTTACCAACTAGTTTATCAACTATATAGTTACAGTTACCAAGTTACCAACTAGTATCAACTATATAGTTACAGTTACCAACTAGTTTATCAACTATATAGTTACAGTTACCAACTAGTTACAGTTACCAACTAGTAACAACTATATAGTTACAGTTACCAACTAGTAACAACTATATAGTTACAGTTACCAACTAGTTTATCAACTATATAGTTACAGTTACCAACTTGTTACAGTTACCAACTAGTTTATCAACTGTATAGTTACAGTTACCAACTAGTTTATCAACTATATAGTTACAGTTACCAACTAGTTTATCAACTATATAGTTACAGTTACCAACTAGTTTATCAACTATATAGTTACAGTTACCAACTAGTTACAGTTACCAACTAGTTACAGTTATCAACTCGTTTATCAACTATATAGTAACAGTTACCAACTAGTTACAGTTACCAACTAGTTTATCAACTATATAGTTACAGTTATCAACTAGTTACAGTTACCAACTAGTTTATCAACTATATAGTTACAGTTACCAACTAGTTACAGTTACCAACTAGTTTATCAACTATGTAGTTACAGTTACCAACTAGTTACAGTTACCAACTAGTTTATCAACTATATAGTTACAGTTACCAACTAGTTTATCAACTATATAGTTACAGTTACCAACTAGTTTATCAACTATATAGTTACAGTTACCAACTAGTTACAGTTACCAACTAGTTTATCAACTATATAGTTACAGTTACCAACTAGTTACAGTTACCAACTAGTTTATCAACTATATAGTTACAGTTACCAACTAGTTACAGTTACCAACTAGTTTATCAACTATATAGTTACAGTTACCAACTAGTTTATCAACTATATAGTTACAGTTACCAACTAGTTTATCAACTATATAGTTACAGTTACCAACTAGTTTATCAACTATATAGTTACAGTTACCAACTAGTTACAGTTACCAACTAGTTTATCAACTATATAGTTACAGTTACCAACTAGTTTATCAACTATATAGTTACAGTTACCAACTAGTTTATCAACTATATAGTTACAGTTACCAACTAGTTTATCAACTATATAGTTACAGTTACCAACTAGTTACAGTTATCAACTAGTTTATCAACTATATAGTTACAGTTATCAACTAGTTTATCAACTATATAGTTACAGTTACCAACTAGTTTATCAACTATATAGTTACAGTTACCAACTAGTTTATCAACTATATAGTTACAGTTACCAACTAGTATCAACTATATAGTTACAGTTACCAACTAGTTTATCAACTATATAGTTACAGTTACCAACTAGTTTATCAACTATATAGTTACAGTTACCAACTCGTTTATCAACTATATAGTTACAGTTACCAACTAGTTACAGTTATCAACTAGTTTATCAACTATATAGTTACAGTTATCAACTAGTTTATCAACTATATAGTTACAGTTACCAACTAGTTACAGTTACCAACTAGTATCAACTATATAGTTACAGTTACCAACTAGTTTATCAACTATATAGTTACAGTTACCAACTAGTTACAGTTACCAACTAGTATCAACTATATAGTTACAGTTATCAACTAGTTTATCAACTGTATAGTTACAGTTACCAACTAGTTTATCAACTATATAGTTACAGTTAACAACTAGTTTATCAACTATATAGTTACAATTACCAACTAGTTTATCAACTATATAGTTACAGTTAACAACTAGTTACAGTTACCAACTAGTTACAGTTACCAACTAGTTTATCAACTATATAGTTACAGTTAACAACTAGTTTATCAACTATATAGTTACAGTTATCAACTAGTTTATCAACTATATAGTTACAGTTACCAACTAGTTTATCAACTATATAGTTACAGTTACCAACTAGTATCAACTATATAGTTACAGTTACCAACTAGTATCAACTTTATAGTTACAGTTACCAACTAGTTTATCAACTATATAGTTACAGTTACCAACTAGTATCAACTATATAGTTACAGTTACCAACTAGTTTATCAACTATATAGTTACAGTTACCAACTAGTTACAGTTACCAACTAGTTTATCAACTATATAGTTACAGTTACCAACTAGTTACAGTTACCAACTAGTTTATCAACTATATAGTTACAGTTACCAACTAGTTTATCAACTATATAGTTACAGTTACCAACTAGTTACAGTTACCAACTAGTTTATCAACTATATAGTTACAGTTACCAACTAGTTTATCAACTATATAGTTACAGTTACCAACTAGTTTATCAACTATATAGTTACAGTTACCAACTAGTATCAACTATATAGTTACAGTTACCAACTAGTTTATCAACTATATAGTTACAGTTACCAACTAGTTTATCAACTATATAGTTACAGTTACCAACTAGTTACAGTTACCAACTAGTTTATCAACTGTATAGTTACAGTTACCAACTAGTATCAACTATATAGTTACAGTTATCAACTAGTTTATCAACTGTATAGTTACAGTTATCAACTAGTAACAGTTATCAACTAGTAACAGTTATCAACTAGTAACAGTTATCAACTAGTAACAGTTATCAACTATATAGTTAGTTATTCATTAGTTACAGTTATCAACTAGTAACAGTTATCAACTAGTAACAGTTGTCAACTAGTAACAGTTATCAACTAATAACAGTTATCAACTAGTTACAGTTATCAACTTATAACAATTATCAGCTAGTTACAGTTATCAACTAGTAACAGTTATCAACTATATAGTTACAGTTATCAACTAGTAACAGTTATCAACTAGTTAGAGTTATCAACTAATAACAGTTATCAACTAGTAACAGTTATCAACTAGTTAGAGTTATCAACTAATAACAGTTATCAACTTATAACAGTTATCAACTAGTAACAGTTATCAACTAGTAACAGTTATCAACTATATAGTTACAGTTATCAACTAATAACAGTTATCAACTAGTAACAGTTATCAACTAGTAACAGTTATCAACTAGTAACAGTTATCAACTAGTAACAGTTATCAACTAGTAACAGTTATCAACTATATAGTTACAGTTATCAACTAGTAACAGTTATCAACTAGTAACAGTTATCAACTAGTAACAGTTATTAACTAATAACAGTTATCAACTAGTAACAGTTATCAACTAATAACAGGTATCAACTAATAACAGTTATCAACTAGTAACAGTTATCAACTAGTAACAGTTATTAACTAGTAACAGTTATCAACTAGTAACAGTTATCAACTAGTAACAGTTATCAACTATATAGTTACAGTTATCAACTAATAACAGTTATCAACTAGTAACAGTTATCAACTAGTAACAGTTATTAACTAGTAACAGTTATCAACTAGTTACAGTTATTAACTAGTAACAGTTATCAACTAGTTACTGTTATCAACTAGTTACTGTTATCAACTAGTTACAGTTAGTTGGTTAGGTTCATCAACTAGTTACATCTACTAGCAACAGTTAGCTGGTAAAGTTAGATTTCCAGGGGCTCCACTTAGAAAGGTGTGTGTTTTTTTGCTCACTGATGGAAATGTTTTGGCCATTACTCTGGAACTCTGAAACGGTGACTAGAAAAGCAGGATTGGTAACCAAGCGTGTGTGTATCCAGGGGTGTGTCCGGTGTGTCGCTGCTCACCAACGCCATGCTGACTCCGCCCACCTGCAGTGTGGCAGCTCTCTCTCAGCCAATCATTATCTCAGACACGCCCAGCCCGGCGGTCAGCGTCATCACCATCCACAGCGACTCAGACGAGGAAGACGAGAGGAAGTTCCACCCCGCCAGGTGAGGTCATATTCCTGTGTCTGTTCTCCTTTCCAATCACAAACGACTGTTGGTTTTTATGTGGACTGTCCCTTTATAGATGGTTTTCAGATGATAGCCTATCGAAAGTAGCATCTAGCTAGTACTAATCTCTGTTGATATGCAACAGTTTCACTGATTTACTTGAATTAAACCCTTTAACTCAGTGAGGAGCATAGGTCATCCACCAATGAGGGTAAAACAAGTATTAAAGTTCCCCTAAAACATGTGAAAATCTGATCTGAATGGACTAGAATTGATCTTCCTATCCACCACCATCTACCATATTGGTTTTCTGTTGTTGCTATGAATCTAATGTATGTTTCTAATGTACAGTACCAGTCAAAGGTTTGGACACACCTACTCATTCCAGGGTTTTTCTTTATTTTTTACTATTTTCTACATTGTAAAATCAAATCAAATTGTATTTGTCAAATACAACAGGTGTAGTCGACCTCACAGTGAAATGCTGAATACAACAGCTGTAGTAGACCTCACAGTGAAATGCTGAATACAACAGGTGTAGTAGACCTCACAGTGAAATGCTGAATACAACAGGTGTAGTAGACCTTACAGTGAAATGCTGAATACAACAGGTGTAGTAGACCTTACAGTGAAATGCTGAATACAACAGGTTTAGTAGACCTCACAGTGAAATGCTGAATACAACAGGTGTAGTAGACCTCACAGTGAAATGCTGAATACAACAGGTGTAGTAGACCTCACAGTGAAATGCTTACTTACAAGCCCTTAACCAACAATACAGTTTTAAGATTTTTTATTTTTTTTAAAGTAACAAGTAATTAAAGAGCAGAAGTAAAATAACAATAGCAAGGCTATATACAGGGGGGTACCGGTTAGTAATGAGACTATATACAGGGGGTACCGGTACAGAGTTAATGTGGAGGCTATATACAGGGGGTACCGGTACAGAGTCAGTGTGGAGACTATATACAGGGGGTACTGGTACAGAGTCAATGTGGAGACTATATACAGGGGGTACTGGTACAGAGTCAATGTGGAGGCTATATACAGGGGGTACCGGTACAGAGTCAATGTGGAGGCTATATACAGGGGGTACTGGTACAGAGTCAATGTGGAGGCTATATACAGGGGGTACCGGTACAGAGTCAATGTGGAGGCTATATACAGGGGGTACCGGTACAGAGTCAATATGGAGACTATATACAGGGGGTACCGGTACCGAGTCAATGTGGAGGCTATATACAGGGGGTACCGGTACAGAGTCAATGTGGAGGCTATATACAGGGGGTACCGGTACCGAGTCAGTGTGGAGACTATATACAGGGGGTACCAGTACAGAGTCAATGTGGAGGCTATATACAGGGGGTACCGGTACAGAGTCAATGTGGAGGCTATATACAGGGGGTACCGGTACCGAGTCAATGTGGAGGCTATATACAGGGGGTACCGGTACAGAGTCAATGTGGAGGCTATATACAGGGGGTACCGGTACCGAGTCAATATGGAGGCTATATACAGGGGGTACCGGTACCGAGTCAGTGTGGAGACTATATACAGGGGGTACCGGTACAGAGTCGATGTGGAGGCTATATACAGGGGGTACCGGTACCGAGTCAGTGTGGAGACTATATACAGGAGGTACCAGTTCAGAGTCAATGTGGAGGCTATATACAGGGGGTACCGGTACAGAGTCAATGTGGAGGCTATATACAGGGGGTACCGGTACAGAGTCAATGTGCGGGGCACCGGTTATTCTAGATAATTGAGGTAACACGTCTGCCAAGCTGATCCTTAACACTGGGGCCCCTCAGGGGTGTGTGCTTAGTCCCCTCCTGACCTTCCTGTTCACCCACGACTGCGTGGCCAAACACGACTCCAACACCATCATTAAGTTTGCTGATGACACAACAGTGGTAGGCCTGATCACCGACAGCGATGAGACGGCCTATAGGGAGGAGGTCAGAGAACTGTAGTGTGGTGCCAGGACAACAACCTCTCCCTCAACATTAGAATGCTGAACAATTAATAAAATCACCACCAGACAATTTACATTGACACCCTCCTCCCTTTTGTACACTTCTGCTACTCGCTGTTTATTATCTATGTATAGACACTTCACCCCTACCTACATGTACAAATTACTTCAACTAACCTGTACCCCCGTACACTGACTCGGTACCGGTACCCCCTGTATATAGCCTCCACATTGACTCTGTACCGGTACCCCCTGTATATAGTCTCCACACTGACTCGGTACCGGTACCCCCTGTATATAGCCTCCACATTGACTCTGTACCGGTACCCCCTGTATATAGCCTCCACATTTACTCTGTACCGGTACCCCCTGTATATAGCCTCCACATTGACTCTGTACCGGTACCCCCTATATATAGCCTCCACATTGACTCTGTACCGGTACCCCCTGTATATAGCCTCCACATTGACTCTGTACCGGTACCCCCTGTATATAGCCTCCACATTGACTCTGTACCGTAACACCCTGTATATAGCCTCCACATTGACTCTGTACCGTAACACCCTGTATATAGCCTCCACATTGACTCTGTACCGTAACACCCTGTATATAGCCTCCACATTGACTCTGTACTGGTACCCCCTGTATATAGTCTCCACACTGACTCGGTACCGGTACCCCCTGTATATAGCCTCCACATTGACTCTGTACCGGTACCCCCTGTAAATAGCCTCCACATTGACTCGGTACCGGTACCCCCTGTATATACTCTCCACACTGACTCGGTACCGGTACCCCCTGTATATAGTCTCCACACTGACTCGGTACCGGTACCCCCTGTATATAGTCTCCACACTGACTCGGTACCGGTACCCCCTGTATATAGCCTCCACATTGACTCTGTACCGGTACCCCCTGTATATAGCCTCCACATTGACTCTGTACCGGTACCCCCTGTATATAGTCTCCACACTGACTCGGTACCGGTACCCCCTGTACATAGCCTCCACATTGACTCTGTACCGTAATACCCTGTATATAGTCTCCACACTGACTCTGTACCGTAACACCCTGTATATAGTCTCCACATTGACTCTGTACCGTAACACCCTGTATATAGCCTCCACATTGACTCGGTACCGGTACCCCCTGTATATAGCCTCCACATTGACTCGGTACCGGTACCCCCTGTACATAGCCTCCACATTGACTCTGTACCGTAACACCCTGTATATAGCCTCCACATTGACTCGGTACCGGTACCCCCTGTATATAGCGTCCACATTGACTCGGTACCGGTACCCCCTGTATATAGCCTCCACATTGACTAGGTACCGGTACCCCCTGTACATAGCCTCCACATTGACTCTGTACCGGTACCCCCTGTATATAGCCTCCACATTGACTCGGTACCGGTACCCCCTGTATATAGCCTCCACATTGACTCGGTACCGGTACCCCCTGTACATAGCCTCCACATTGACTCTGTACCGGTACCCCCTGTATATAGCCTCCACATTGACTCGGTACCGGTACCCCCTGTACATAGCCTCCACATTGACTCGGTACCGGTACCCCCTGTACATAGCCTCCACATTGACTCTGTACCGGTACCCCCTGTATATAGTCTCCACATTGACTCTGTACCGGTACCCCCTGTACATAGCCTCCACATTGACTCTGTACCAGTACCCCCTGTATATAGCCTCCACATTGACTCTGTACTGGTACCCCCTGTATATAGCCTCCACATTGACTCTGTACCGGTACCCCCTGTATATAGCCTCCACATTGACTCTGTACCGGTACCCCCTGTATATAGCCTCCACATTGACTCTGTACTGGTACCCCCTGTATATAGCCTCCACATTGACTCTGTACCGGTACCCCCTGTACATAGCCTCCACATTGACTCTGTACCAGTACCCCCTGTATATAGCCTCCACATTGACTCTGTACTGGTACCCCCTGTATATAGCCTCCACATTGACTCTGTACCGGTACCCCCTGTATATAGCCTCCACATTGACTCTGTACCGGTACCCCCTGTATATAGCCTCCACATTGACTCTGTACCGGTACCCCCTGTATATAGCCTCCACATTGACTCTGTACCGGTACCCCCTGTGCCTTGTTATCGTGTTACTTTTTATTATGACTTTTTATTTTAGTCTACTTGGTAAATATTTTCTTAACTCTTCTTGAACTCCACTGTTGGTTAAGGGCTGGGCAGTAAACATTCACCGTAAAGTCTACGGTTTTTGTGTTTGGTGCATGTGACAAATAAAGTTTGATTTGATTTGAATATATACATGTAGGTAGAGTGACTTATGCATAGATATTAACAGAGAGTAGCGGCAGTGTAAAGGGGGGGGGCAAATAGTCTTTAAATGTTCAGTCGTCTTATGGCTTGGGGGTAGAAGTACCACTTGCCGTGCGGTAGCAGAGAGAAAGGTCTATAACTTGGGTGACTGGAGTCTCTGACAATTTTATGGGCTTTCTACTGTAGAGATCCTTTTATTCTCTATGTTTGTTTGGTCAGGGTGTGACTCGGGTGGGAAAGTCTATGCTTTCTGGTTCTTTGTTTTTGGCCGGGTATGATTCTCAATCAGTTGTCTGACAGTTCCGCCCTAATGCGTTTCAACCAGCTTCATGAGGTAGTCACCTGGAGTGCATTTCAATTAACAGGTGTGCCTTGTTAATTTGTGGAATTTCTTTCCTTCTTAATAATGCATTTGAGCCAATCAGTTGTGTTGTGTCAAGGTAGGGGTGGTATAAGAAGATAGCCCTATTTGGTGAAAGACCAAGTCCATATGGCTCCCGAGAAGCGCGGCGGTCTAAGGCACTGCATCTCAGTGCTAGAGGCGTCACTACAGACCCCCGGTTTGATTCCAGGCTGTATCCCAACCGGCCGTGATTGGGAGTCCAATAGGGCGGCGCACAATTGGCCCAACGTCGTCCGGGTTTGTCCTTCATTGTAAATAAGAATGTGTTTTTAACTCACTTGCCTAGTTAAATAAAGGTTAAATAAAAAATATATATTATGTCAAGAATAGCTCAAATAAGCAAAGAGAAATGACAGTCCATCATTACTTTAAGACATGAAGGTTAGGCAATCCGGAACATTTCAAGAACTTTGAAAGTTTCTTCAAGTGCAGTAGCAAAAATCATCAAGCGCTATGATGAAACTGTCTCTCATGTGGACCTCCACAGGAAAGGGAGACCCAGAGTTCCCTCTGCTGCAGAGGATAAGTTCATTAAGTTAACTTGCTCTCATGAGGACTGCCACAGGAAAGGAAGACCCAGAGTTACCTCTGCTGCAGAGGATAAGTTCATTACAGTTACCAGCCTCAGATGGCAGTCCAAATAAATACTTCAGACTTCAAGTAACAGACACATCTCAACATCAACTGTTCATAGGAGACTGCGTGAATCAGGCCTTCATGGTCGAATTGCTGCAAAGAAACCACTACTAAAGGACACCAATAAGAAGAGACTTGCTTGGGCCAAGAAACATGAGCAATGGACATTAGACCAGTGGAAATCTGCCATTTGGTCTGGAGTTGAAATTTGAGATTTTTAATTCCAACCACCGAGTCTTTGTGAGACACAGAGTGAACGGATGATCTCTGCATGTGTGATTCCCACCGTGAAGCATGGAGGAGGAGGTGTGATGGTGTGGGGGTGCTTTGCTGGTGACACTCAGTGATTTATTTAGAATTCAAGGCACTCTTAACCAGCCAGGCTACCACAGTATTCTGCTGCGATACGCCATCCCATCTGGTTTGCGCTTAGTGGGACTATTATTTGTTTTCCAATAGGACAATGACTCAACACACCTGCAGGCTGTGTAACAGCTATTTGACTAAGAAGGAGAGTGATGGAGTGCAGCATCAGATGACCTGGCCTCCACAATCACCCAACCTCAACCCAATTGAGATGGTTTGGGATGAGTTGGACCACAGAGTGAAGGAAAAGCAGCCAACAAGTGCTCAGCATTTGTGGGAACTCCTTCAAGACTGTTGGAAAAGCATTCCAGGTGAAGTTGGTTGAGAGAATGCCAAGTGTGCAAAGCTGTCATCAAGGCAAAGAATGGCTACTTTGAAGAATCTCAAATATAAAATATATTTTAATTTGTTTAAAACGTTTTGGGTTACTACATGATTCCATATGTATTATTTCATAGTTTCAATGTCTTCACTATTATTCTACAATGTAGAAAATAGTAAAAATAAAGAAAAACCCTTGAATTATTAGGTGTGTCCAAACTTTTGACTGGTACTGTATCCCTTAATGTATGTCTCTAATGTATGAATCTCTGTGTTTGTCTGTTTAACAGCTGTGGTCCGGCTCAGAGGACTAACGTGATCAGCTGTTTGACGGTCCACGACTCTGACTCCTCCACGGCCAGCCCCCTCACCCCCCGCCTCCTCGCCGGCTCCAGCACTCTCACACACCTCCGGGGAGGGGGGACGTCTATGGGCAGGTCACTGGCCGTGGTGGCACCATCTGTCAAGACCCAGCCGACTGAGACGGGTGAGGTGGCTCACACTCGCCTAACACACGCATGCATGCAAGCATGTCTAATACGCTCTCAAACACACACACACACACAGGACATACTAGTGTTACACAGTTTACCGAAAGTTAGGTACTTTTTCGATACTAGATCATGAAAAATGGTTCGGTACTAGAATGTGTTGCTTTCGGTAGATGTGTCTCAGGGATCAAGTGCAACCTGCCCGATCCACGAACTCACTGCTAGCCTGTACTTGGAGTCTGGGCTGAATCATGTTAGCTCCACTAACTCACTGCTAGCCTGGGAGTCTGGGCTGCATCGTGTTAGCTCCACTAACTCACTGCTAGTCTGGGAGTCTGGGCTGTATCATGTTAGCTCCACTAACTCACTGCTAGCCTGTACTGGGAGTCTGGGCTGTATCATGTTAGCTCCACTAACTCACTGCTAGCATGTACTGGGAGTCTGGGCTGTATCATGTTAGCTCCACTAACTCACTGCTAGCCTGTACTGGGAGTCTGGGCTGTATCATGTTAGCTCCACTAACTCACTGCTAGCCTGTACTGGGAGTCTGGGCTGTATCATGTTAGCTCCACTAACTAACTCACTGCTAGCCTGGGAGTCTGGGCTGTATCATGTTAGCTCCACTAACTCACTGCTAGCCTGTACTGGGAGTCTGGGCTGCATCATGTTAGCTCCACTAACTCACTGCTAGCCTGTACTGGGAGTCTGGGCTGTATCATGTTAGCTCCACTAACTAACTCACTGCTAGCCTGGGAGTCTGGGCTGTATCATGTTAGCTCCACTAACTCACTGCTAGCCTGGGAGTCTGGGCTGTATCATGTTAGCTCCATTAACTCACTGCTAGCCTGGGAGTCTGGGCTGCATCATGTTAGCTCCACTAACTCACTGCTAGCCTGGGAGTCTGGGCTGTATCATGTTAGCTCAACTAACTCACTGCTAGCCTGGGAGTCTGGGCTGTATCATGTTAGCTCCACTAACTCACTGCTAGCCTGGGCTGCATCATGTTAGCTCCACTAACTCACTGCTAGCCTGGGAGTCTGGGCTGCATCATGTTAGCTCCACTAACTCACTGCTAGCCTGTACTGGGAGTCTGGGCTGCATCGTGTTAGCTCCACTAACTCACTGTTAGCCTGGGAGTCTGGGCTGCTTCATGTTAGCTCCACTAACTCACTGCTAGCCTGTACTGGGAGTCTGGGCTGCATCGTGTTAGCTCCACTAACTCACTGCTAGCCTAGGAGTCTGGGCTGTATCATGTTAGCTCCACTAACTCACTGCTAGCCTGGGAGTCTGGGCTGCATCATGTTAGCTCCACGAACTCACTGCTAGCCTGGGAGTTTGGGGTGTATCATGTTAGCTCCACTAACTCACTGCTAGCCTGTACTGGGAGTCTGGGCTGCATCGTGTTAGCTCCACTAACTCACTGTTAGCCTGGGAGTCTGGGCTGCTTCATGTTAGCTCCACTAACTCACTGCTAGCCTGTACTGGGAGTCTGGGCTGCATCGTGTTAGCTCCACTAACTCACTGCTAGCCTAGGAGTCTGGGCTGTATCATGTTAGCTCCACTAACTCACTGCTAGCCTGGGAGTCTGGGCTGCATCATGTTAGCTCCACGAACTCACTGCTAGCCTGGGAGTTTGGGGTGTATCATGTTAGCTCCACTAACTCACTGCTAGCCTACACTGGGAGTCTGGGCTGTATCATGTTAGCTCCACTAACTCACTGCTAGCCTGGGAGTCTGGGCTGCATCATGTTAGCTCCACTAACTCACTGCTAGCCTGGGAGTTTGGGGTGTATCATGTTAGCTCCACTAACTCACTGCTAGCCTGTACTGGGAGTCTGGGCTGCATCATGTTAGCTTCACTAACTCACTGCTAGCCTGGGAGTCTGGGCTGTATCATGTTAGCTCCACTAACTCACTGCTAGCCTGGGAGTCTGGGCTGCATCATGTTAGCTCCACTAACTCACTGCTAGCTTGAGAGTCTGGGCTGTATCATGTTAGCTCCCCATTCATGCTGCACATAAGTCCCAACACATTTGAATAATGTAATGATGCATGTAGAAACTGTTCATTACTGTTCACAAAACAATGTCCATACAGGCTACAACACTTTACAATGGAAGAAGATACCGCTAGCTTCCAGCTTTGTAGGCTAACAATGTCAAAATTCTGGTATCTTGACAACACTAGGACATACCCACAGAGCTCTGTACAGTTTAGAATCACAAATACAGTATACAGAAGCACAGAATGCTTTAAAACCAGTTTGAGTGTTTCGTTGAAAGCTGCATTTCTAACCATGTCTCTCTGTCTCTTCCTGGTTGGTTTCCAGGGCAACTCCAGAGCTCCTACATCAAGCCCAAGCGGGCCAATCGACAACCCTGTAGTGGTGACAACAGCGACCGCCATAAGCTTGTCCCCAGCCAATCACATCCTCTCAACCTCAGCCAGGTGAGTCAGCCAGCCAATAGTATCCTCTCCAGGCCACTGTGACACGTTACAGAACGTTCAGATAGAAATGTATTGTGTAGAACAGTTGATTGTCTATTTTAATTTTTAAACAGTGATGTAAAATGTTTCCTTTGTTTATACAGTTTATTTTCATTGAGTTATTTGGCAAAATACATGTTCTGATGCAGTCTGCCTGCCTCTCTTTCTCCAGGTACAGCCTGTAGTCTCATCCTCATCTCAGGACCATTCCCACGGCAGCCTGCGTCGCCAGGCAACCTACCCCCCTAGCCCCGCTTCCCACTACACCTTTCAGGAAGCGCCCTCCCTAAGCACCGCCCCCAGCCTCTACACCTTTCCCGCCTCCGCAGCCCTAGCCTCCGCCTCTCAGGCCATGGAACAGTTCCTGGGGCGTGGCCACCCCACCCCTTCCACCTACGCCCCTCCCACTGTCTCTTACGGAGCCTCTGGGTTGGCCCGGAGTGACGCAGCGACCAGGAAGGAGTCTTCGGTGGGGTCAGGGATGATCCATGGGGTGGGGCTTCCTGCAACCTATCAGCACCAGTTTACTGCTGGGCCCCCATACATTAGTGTGAGGCCCCGGGCTGAAGCCTACAGCGCATACCAGCTCAGCCCTCGACGGTTGGGACAGTACCCTTACTTATGATGAGACGTGGGGCGCTTTCAGCAGCATGCAACGTTTTGGAACGTTCAGATAGAAAAATCCTATGTAGAACAAACGTGTCTGTGAATTGCAGATCACATTAGAGCTGGGATGATAAACCAAAAATGATTGACACCGACTATACCCGACCACTTATCGCAGACATTTTGTTAATATCGTTCATTACAATATAAGTAGCCTCTAATAGAGAAATGTGAAGTTTGAAATGAAATAAGTTTACTAATATGGGTGATTGTTGATAGAACAATTGATGGCTACAAACATCAAACTAGTAGTAGTTGAAAGGCCCAGTGCTACCGTTTTTATCTCAATATCAAGTCAGTTCTGGGCAACAATTAAGTACCTTACTGTGATTGTTTTCAATTCAAATAATCTAAAATAAACAGAAAGCTAAATAGCAAAGAGCAATTTCTCAAGCAAGGATTTTGCTAGGACTGTCTGGGAGTGGTCTGACTGGGGAGGGGGAAACTGAAAACTAGCTGTTATTGGCAGAGAGTTTTTGGAACTCTTTCTTATTGGTCTATTAACTAATTAACCACATGGTGATGTCACCAGACACGCTCAAAACTCCACCCCACCAAAAACAGGCTGACATTTCAGGCGGGCTTTTCAAACTGTTTTTACATTTAAAAGGCATTATCATATTTTTTTTTTTACAATTTCACAGTGTTATTCCAACCACACAGGGGGGGGGGGGGGGGGGGGGGGGGGGGGACGTTTTAGGCTACACTGGGCCTTTAAAGGATATTAAAACTACATAGGAGTTTTTATTGTGCCATAGTCGTTTCTGGCTGACTCTTACTGTGTCATTCGTTTTTGGTTCTATGGATTGTAATGCTACTTCCTGTTGCTAGTGGTGACACTTTTGATTTTAGAACCCCTGGGAATATGTTGTTCTTCCTGTTGTTCTTCCTGTTGTTCTTCCTGTTGTTCTTCCTGTTGATTTGTGTATTTTACTCTACTTTCTATTTACCTTTGTCAGATCAATTCAGGTCATTTATCCCGATGTGGATTTTTTGTTGTTGTCCTTATCGCCCAGCTCTAGATCACGTCGACACTATTCATGACATTTATTTTATTTATCTGAAACGTTGGGACAACGTTTTGCAACTGAACGTGGCTACGGTAGAGCAGAATACCTACTGATGATGTCATGATACTGGGGCTAGAGATGGGGGAGGGGGGGGGGGGGGGATAATGTGTAGGACTATGGCTCTCACACACACTCTCTGAAGGGGCAATAAGACCCCCCCACTTCACCTTGTGGATAAATCAGGGAGGGCTATGGAAAGGGGAGGGGGGGGTACCTTTGAATTTTTGCACTACTGCATTTTATTTACTGTTAAGCAGTGGTTCACCTCAAACTGGTTTTCACAGCGTTCTGTTAAGCAGTGGTTCACCTCAAACTGGTTTTAACAGCGTTCTGTTAAGCAGTGGTTCACCTCAAACTGGTTTAACAGTGTTCTGTTAAGCAGTGGTTCACCTCAAACTGGTTTTAACAGCGTTCTGTTAAGCAGTGGTTCACCTCAAACTGGTTTTAACAGTGTTCTGTTAAGCAGTGGTTCACCTCAAACTGGTTTTAACAGCGTTCTGTTAAGCAGTGGTTCACCTCAAACTAGTTAAACAGCGTTATGTTAAGCAGTGGTTCACCTCAAACTGGTTTTCACAGCGTTCTGTTAAGCAGTGGTTCACCTCAAACTGGTTTTAACAGCGTTCTGTTAAGCAGTGGTTCACCTCAAACTAGTTTAACAGCGTTATGTTAAGCAGTGGTTCACCTCAAACTGGTTTAACAGCTTTCTGACCTTTTGTAGTAGTATTATTATTATGTGATATTGTACTGTTATTTTTCCCAGCAGAAAAAGTATAATTGTTTTGTTTTATCCCTGTTTTAATTGGATGTAGATTGAGGCGTTCTGGTTTTTAATATCATATATATACTATAAATTGTGTTTATTTAAAAGGCTTTGTGTTTTAAAGGACACTAGTCTCCTCTAGGGGTCCAGTCAGTGAGCTGAAACACAGAATACTGGAGATACAAAATGTGTTTCTATACCATATGAAATGTAAGGATCAGGATGCATATGAAATGCACTTCCATATGAAATATAGGAATATGACACTAGTCTGTGTTCTACATGGCAGAAATGTACAGTATATAACAGCTATGCTGGTCTGTGAGCTATCTGTAGCGTTGCAGCCTTCTGAGTAGGCCCTAGCTGTGTCTCCTTGCAATAGGAGAGCCCATTGTCTCACGTCAGATGGCGTCACTCCTACGCGACGCTCGTCCCTCAACCGAGTTTTGTTTTTTGAGTGCAGACGGCCGTCAGCGCTATCTGACGTCAGACAATGTAGGCGAGCCTAGAAAGGCGTAGCTAGAGAAACGGCACACCTAGCTAGGGAGATGCTACTGCTAGCTAATTAGATAGCTAGCTAGATATGCTAGCTAATCTTAAGAAAACCTACAGGAGACCTTTGTAGCCTAACTATAGCACAGCTAGCTAGAGAGATGCCAGCTTTTAGCTAACCCAAGGCCGGTCTAAAGGTGATCCAAGTATCTTTAGCATGGCAGGCTAGCTAGAGGAATGCTAGCTACTTGCTAATTTAAACAAAGCACTTAAGGTGATTCTGTTTTCGTCCTCATGCTAGCCAGCAGTAGCCACATGCTGGCTAGCATGAGGGAAAAAAACGTCTCAGCAGTGTCTTAATCTAAACAAAAGCCCTTTCCAACCATATAGCAGAGCGTATAAGGTTGGAATCTTCTAGCTTCCCTAAAGGTGATTTGTGTGTCTTTAGCATGGCTGGCTAACTAGCTAGAGATGCTAGCTATATGCTAACCTAAATAACTTCTAACGGTGATCCTTGTGTCTTTAGCACCCTTATATAACCCAAACTAATCCAGTGACATCCATAATATGGTCTGATAATATGTGTATTATATTATTTTACATATAGCCTAACTCCTGTGTTTTTAGTTCTACATGTTCGAAATTCTAAGTTCTAAACTTCTCTATTGTGAGTTTAAATTATGTTTTGTCGTTAATGTGAGCTGTCACACAAGACGGTCTTGTTGGTGGCTCATGCCGCACCTGATGGATGGTAAGACGTTTGAATGGAAGGAGAGGGAGACAGAAATTTATGGTTGTTTGACACTGATGTTATGGATCATTTCATTTAAATCATTAGCATGTTGTATGTAGTCTATTCTGTCACAGCCTGGTAACGATGTAGTCTATTCTGTCACAGCCTGGTAACGATGTAGTTAGTCTATTCTGTCACAGCCTGGTAATGATGTAGTCTATTCTGTCACAGCCTGGTAACGATGTAGTCTATTCTGTCACAGCCTGGTAATGATGTAGTCTATTCTGTCACAGCCTGGTAATGATGTAGTCTATTCTGTCACAGCCTGGTAACGATGTAGTCTATTCTGTCACAGCCTGGTAACGATGTAGTCTATTCTGTCACCACAGCCTGGTAATGATGTAGTCTATTCTGTCACAGCCTGGTAACGATGTAGTCTATTCTGTCACAGCCTGGTAAAGATGTAGTCTATTCTGTCACAGCCTGGTAATGATGTAGTCTATTCTGTCACAGCCTGGTAACGATGTAGTCTATTCTGTCACAGCCTGGTAATGATGTAGTCTATTCTGTCACAGCCTGGTAATGATGTAGTCTATTCTGTCACAGCCTGGTAACGATGTAGTCTATTCTGTCACAGCCTGGTAACGATGTAGTCTATTCTGTCACAGCCTGGTAAAGATGTAGTCTATTCTGTCACAGCCTGGTAATGATGTAGTCTATTCTGTCACAGCCTGGTAAAGATGTAGTCTATTCTGTCACAGCCTGGTAATGATGTAGTCTATTCTGTCACAGCCTGGTAATGATGTAGTCTATTCTGTCACAGCCTGGTAACGATGTAGTCTATTCTGTCACAGCCTGGTAATGATGTAGTCTATTCTGTCACAGCCTGGTAAAGATGTAGTCTATTCTGTCACAGCCTGGTAATGATGTAGTCTATTCTGTCACAGCCTGGTAATGATGTAGTCTATTCTGTCACAGCCTGGTAACGATGTAGTCTATTCTGTCACAGCCTGGTAAAGATGTAGTCTATTCTGTCACAGCCTGGTAAAGATGTAGTCTATTCTGTCACAGCCTGGTAATGATGTAGTCTATTCTGTCACAGCCTGGTAATGATGTAGTCTATTCTGTCACAGCCTGGTAACGATGTAGTCTATTCTGTCACAGCCTGGTAATGATGTAGTCTATTCTGTCACAGCCTGGTAATGATGTAGTCTATTCTGTCACAGCCTGGTAATGATGTAGTCTATTCTGTCACAGCCTGGTAATGATGTAGTCTATTCTGTCACAGCCTGGTAATGATGTAGTCTATTCTGTCACAGCCTGGTAAAGATGTAGTCTATTCTGTCACAGCCTGGTAATGATGTAGTCTATTCTGTCACAGCCTGGTAAAGATGTAGTCTATTCTGTCACAGCCTGGTAATGATGTAGTCTATTCTGTCACAGTCTGGTAAAGATGTAGTCTATTCTGTCACAGCCTGGTAATGATGTAGTCTATTCTGTCACAGCCTGGTAATGATGTAGTCTATTCTGTTACTCCCTGGTAATGATGTAGTCTATTCTGTTACTCCCTGGTAATGATGTAGGGAGACAGTCACACTAGTCTTTACACAAGCACATTCAGTTGAGCACAGTTTAAAGTATTTGAAATTATTTCAAATAGTAATTGAACCCAGGTCTTCACATAACAAACTGAGCGTTTTAATGTTTGTTGTTTGGACTGTAATAACGAGGCTGAACGATGGAAAGTCACATCGCTCATCGATCAGCCAAGGAACCTGATTTAGAACTTAAACTGACCTACTGAAAACGATTTGGTTCATTTGGTCACCTGTGGTTTAGATAGAAGTGCGTTATCACTCTCGGACGGAACTCTCCCAGTGTTCTATTGTGACTGAAGGTTCCTACTGCTGTTAATGGAATCATTTTACTGGTTCTGCAGAGAACCTCAGAATGTCTTCATCTGGGTGGAGTTGTTTATAGTTTTCAAAACACTCACTGGTCTTTTTCTTGATACTGTAGTGTCTTGTCTTGTCATTATGTTGCACAATGCATTTAAGTAACGATTAGGTTATTGGTGAGGATAATGCCAACATCAAATCAACCCAATCACTGTTTTCAAATAAATTACCCAGAAGTCCATGTGTCTTGTCTCTTGACTCTAAGCAACGCTAATCATAGTTAACAGGCTTTTGTGTCAGGCTATCATTCATTCAATAGTTAGCTAAACTTCTCATATTGATAGTGAAATAAAAAATGTAGCTTAAACTGAACGGAAATATACCTATGTTTTACATACAGTATATAGTAATTTACTAGATGATTTATGTTTGAGTTAATTTTACACACAGGTCTTCATCCTGTCACAGTGTTTCCACAACAACTCCAACCTGCCACAGCAGATCTCCTGTTACCAGCAAGACCTCGCCATAAACCTTATTCAATAGAAACCAAAATGGACGCAAATGGGGAGGGACTACCTCAACTTGTCCAAAAATAAACTCCAATGAAGCGGTTTTTTCTACCGCTGTGCACTAGTGATTATGACTCCTTCCTGTGTTGCATTATCAGTGTCTCAGGATTTGATTCAATGAACAAGGCACTTCAAACAGTCTGTCCACTAAGGATGAGAATTTGAACCAATGACGTATATAAACCCTGGATTGCTGATGCTATGTGTTGACCATTAAGGGACTTTGAAGCCAGTAGCAGTCCTCCATTAGAATGAATGGAATTCTACACTATTTCAATTAAATGTTTCAAGGATGCATTTAAGTATTTTGGATGTCCTAGTGGGGACAGTTATACATTTAAGGGGGAAACAATATATTTTAAAAGTATGCATTAAGGTGTCAGTTAATAAGTTAATACACGTGGCAAAAAAAAAAACGAACGTAGACGATATATGCGCGTGTCTTTTTTTTTTTTTTTTTTTTGGTAAGATATTTTCAAACAAAAGAAAACAAGACGGAATCTAATAGACAGACGCACACACTTTCCAACAAACGTCAATGACGTCACACCTGCTCAAACCCACATTCCCATCCATATCTATTCCGTTTGTCTCAGTCCAACGTTTCCAGCACGTTTAACACTATGCACACATGGCCTCAAATTGTGTTATTTTATTTCTCGATGTTGGGCCCACATTTTTTTTTTTTGTTGCTAAATTTAAATAATAATGCATTTGATTCATCCACTGTCTTAATGATTTCCAGTTTTTATGTAAACATTTTTTCAAAAATGATTTACTATAAAAGTATGGTCCAACCCATTGGGTATCTCACCTCACCCTCATTTTCCATGCCTTGAAATATGCAGATAGAAATGTAAAGATTACTTTTAAATCAAATCAAATTTTATTTGTCACATACACATGGTTAGCAGATGTTAATGCGAGTGTAGCGAAATGCTTGTGCTTCTAGTTCCGACAATGCAGTAATAACCAACGAGTAATCTAACCTAACAATTCCACAACTACTACCTTATACACACAAGTGTAAGGGGATAAAGAATATGTACATAAAGATATAGGAATGAGTGATGGTACAGAACGGCATAGGCAAGATGCAGTAGATGGTATCGAGTACAGTATATACATATGAGATGAGTAATGTAGGGTATGTAAACATTATATTAAGTGGCATTGTTTAAAGTGGCTAGTGATACATCTTTACATCAATTTCTATTATTAAAGTGGCTGGAGTTGAGTCAGTACGTTGGCAGCAGCGGCTGTTTAACAGTCTGATGGCCTTGAGATAGAAGCTGTTTTTCAGTCTCTCGGTCCCTGCAGTCTCTCGGTCCCCCTGGGTTGTGCCGTGGTGGAGATCTTTGTGGGCTATACTCGGTCTTGTCTCAGGATGGTAAGTTGGTGGTTGAAGATATCCCTCTAGCGGTGTGGGGCCTGTGCTTTGGCAAAGTGGGTGGGGTTATATCCTTCCTGTTTGGCCCTGTCCGGGGGTATCATCGGATGGGGCCACAGTGTCTCCTGACCCCTCCTGTCTCAGCCTCTAGTATTTATGCTGCAGTAGTTTATGTGTCGGGGGCTAGGGTCAGTTTGTTATATCTGGAGTACTTCTCCTGTCTTATCCAGTGTCCTGTGTGAATTTAAGTATGCTCTCTCTAATTCTCTCGGAGGAGGACCTGAGCCCTAGGACCATGCCTCAGGACTACCTGGCATGATGACTCCTTGCTGTCCCCAGTCCACCTGGCCATGCTGCTGCTCCTGTTTCAACTGTTCGGCCTGCGGCTATGGAATCCTGACATGTTCACCAGACGTGCTACCTGTCCCAGACCTGCTGTTTTCAACTCTCTAGAGACAGCAGGAGTGGTAGAGATACTTTTAATGATCGGCTATGAAAAGCCAACTGACATTTACTCCTGAGGTGCTGACCTGTTGCACCCTCGACAACCACTGTGATTATTATTATTTGACCATGCTGGTCATTTATGAACATTTTAACATCTTGGCCATGTTCTGTTATAATCTCCACCTGGCACAGCCAGAAGAGGACTGGCCACCCCTCATAGCCTGGTTCCTCTCTAGGTTTCTTCCTAGGGTTTGGCCTTTCTAGGGAGTTTTTCCTAGCCACTGTGCTTCTACACCTGCATTGCTTGCTGTTTGAGGTTTTAGGCTGGACTTCTGTACAGCACTTTGAGATATCAGCTGATGTACGAAGGGCTATATAAATACATTTGATTTTGCTTTGATGCACCTGTACTGACCTCGCCTTCTGGATGATAGCGGGGTGAACAGGCAGTGGCTCGGGTGGTTGTTGTCCTTGATGATCTTTATGGCCTTCCTGTGACATCGGGTGGTGTAGGTGTCCTGGAGGGCAGTAACTTGTAAGTAAGCATTTCACTGTAAGGTCTAAACCTGTTGTATTTGGTGCATGGGACAAATACAATTTGATTTGATTTTACAATGTAGAAAGGCATGAATTATTGAGTGATTGTTCGTTTTACACTTAAAACATGACTGGATTAAGTTTACATTAGTGGATTAAGTTTACAATTTCGTTAGTTTACGTTCCAACACCTCCATCTTGTGCCGATATCAGTTATTTTTAAGTTTTGGTACCAAGAGTTAATCTTTTTTTTCTTAGAGATTGTAAATTGGATAGGCACTCTTCAATGTTTTGTATATCTTACCTATTATATTAGTATCCTTTTCTGACTCAAATAGGATTCCCTGAACATTGCTCTGATGTCCAAAATATTTCAAATCAACATTTTGTGACATGTAACTTTTAAGTTGTATGTATCTGAAAATATCTACATTTGTCAGTCCAAGATTGCTTTTTTATTCTGTCATTTAAGTCGTTTTATTTTTTCCCTTACCAAGTAATTTACAGTTTCTCTGCCTTTTTTCCATGTGGACCAATTTCTAAATTAAAGCTATCCAAAGGATTGTTCCATAGGGGGTGTGTTTTTTAGGGAGGGATTATTGGTTCTTGTAGAATCCGTTTCATTTTCTTCCATATTGTTATCTAAACTATTAGTAAAGTTGTTCATGGTCTTCGCTTTATCCTTTGGAAATAGACCCGTGAAAAGATTGTCGGGTTTGTGTATCTTCAATATGTAGCCATTGTTTCCTCTTAGGGAGATGTAAAACCTTCCTTTATTCTATGAGTTCTATCTGCCCATATAAAGTCTGTTATGACCAAGTATATATATATATATATTTTTTATTAAAGAATGTCTTCGGTGGGGTATTTGGTATTATTATATACTACCGGTCAAAAGTTTTTAGAACAACTCATTCAAGGTTTTTTATTTTTTTTAATTATTTTTTACATTGTATAATAATAGTGAAGACATCAAAACTATGAAATAACACCTATGGAATGCAAAAACAAGTGTTTAAACAAATCCAAATATATTCTATATTTGAAATTCTTCAAAGTAGCCACCCTTTGCCTCGATGACAGCTTTGCACCCTCTTGGCACTCTCTCACCAATAAATTAATAAAAGCTTACCTTGACTTGGAAAAGTTCCAGTGTCAGATAGCCATAGCTGGCTAGCTAACATGTAATCCCTTGTTTGAGCCGGGTGTTTGAGTAAACTAACCTAGCTAGCTCCGTTTGCTAGCTAAGTGAAAGTAATTTTTTTTTAAAATAAATATAGCTAGCTCTCTCTCTCACTTCTCCTTAATTTCTGAAGAAATGAATTTGTTTAAAACTGTGTGAGTCCCGTCTTTCTCTGAGTCAGCTACTCACCACATTTGATACACTACAGTGCTAGCTAGCTGTAGCTTGTGCTTTCAGAACTAGATTCATTCTCTAATCCTTTGATTGGGTGGACAACATGTCAGTTCATGCTGCAAGAGCTCTGATAGGTTGGAGGACGTCCTCCGGAAGTTGTCATAATTACTGTGTAAGTCTATGGAAGAGGGTGAGACCCAAGAGCCTCCTAGGTTTTGTATTGAAGTCAATGTACCCAGATGAGGATGGAAGCTAGCTGTCCTCCGGCTACACCATGATGCTACCCTACAGAGGTCTGTTGAGGCTATTGTAGACCATTCCAAAACCATGTATTTTAATAAATTATTTGGTGACGTGAATATAGTCACTAGCAATGTAAACGCAACATGTGAAGTGTTGGTCCCATTGTCCTTGAGCTGAAATAAAAGATCCCAGAAATGTTCCATATGCACAAAAAACATATTTCTCTCAAATTTTGTGTCCAAATTTGTTTACATCCCTGTTCATGAGCATTTCTCTTTTGCCAAGATAATCCATCCACCTGACAGGTGTGGCATATCAAGAAATGGATTAAACAGCATGATTATTACACAGGTGCACCTTGTGCTGGGGGACAATAAAAGACCACTCTAAAATGTGCAGGTTTTGTCAGGAACGTCCAACAGAGCTGTTGCCAGAGAATTGAATGTTCATTTCTCTACCATAAGCCGCCTCCAACGTTGTTTTAGATTATTTGGCAGTACGTCCAACTGGCCTCACAACCTCAGACCATGTGCATGGCATTGTGTGGGCGAGAGGTTTGCTGATGTCAACGTTGTCAACAGAGTGCCCGGTGGTGGCGGTGGGGTTATGGTATGGGCAGGCACAAGCTAAGAACAACGAAGACAATCGCATTTTATCGATGGCAATCTGAAATGCACAGAAATACTGTGACGAGATCCCGAGGCCCATTGGGATCTTTATGTACATATTCTTTATCCCCTTACACTTGTGTCTATAAGGTAGTAGTTTTGGAATTGTTAGCTAGATTACTTGTTGGTTATTACTGCATTGTCGGAACTAGAAGCACAAGCATTTCGCTACACTCGCATTAATATCTGCTAACCATGTGTATGTGACAAATAAAATGTGATTTGAGATCCCGAGGCCCATTGTGAGACCCATTTATTTTAAGGTATCTGTGACCATCAGTAAAATCTTTGAAAATTGTTGCATGTTGCATTAATATTTTTTGCTCAGTATATTTTCACATGACACCCGGGACTCCATGGAAAACAGCTGTTATTGAATGAGTGAGTGGGCTATCCTGGTTAAATAAATACAATGGATCATGTTGAGTTTCTGGCAGACGTTTTTTTTTATGCCAGTGTACCCTCGTATAACTTTAGACCGTACCCTCGCGCGAACCAGGGACCCTCTGCACACATCAACAACAGTCACCCCACGAAGCATCGTTACCCATTGCGCCACAAAAGCCGCGGCCCCTTGCAGAGCAAAGGGGAACCACTACTTCAAGGTCTCAGAACAAGTGACGTCACCGATTGAAACGCTATTTAGCGCGCATCACCGCTAACTAAGCTAGCCGTTTCACATCCGTTACACCAGAGTGATTAAGTCATTAGTATTTCTATTAAAAATCAGGTCAAAGTCATGCAACTTCAGCCGGGAAATCTTGTACAACAACCAACCTGACAAGTAAAATAACAGTCTCCCGGTTGAAACTTGTAATAAACGCGATTGACTTAAAATGGCCACTTTCTACATATGTGAAAACGGCATGTTTCTATGATCTGTGGTTAAAAGGAGAGAAGAAGAAGGTCCTAAAAAAAAAAAAAAAAAAATGCTTCTGTGACATCACAGGGTAGAATTAAAAGTTTGAAAAAAAACTGATTTTCAACAAACCTGCAACTAGTTTCTAGCCCAAAGGAGGGTATTTTCTCACTCCTCGTGTCACTGCGAATGTCAGTGTTTGAAAATCACTGTTTTAAATGTTAAAAAGTTAACATATTTTTCTGCAAAAATGTAGAAATACACAGTTTTCAAATATGTTGGCACTGGTATTGTGCTGGAGATAACAAACATGAGGTTGAAAAGTGGTGTTAGTTGCCCTTTAACCTAGACAGTAAATCAAGGATAGGTGAAATCAGTGTTATCAGGGTTAAATTGCCTCTCATTGGAAGTTATCTTAACACTCAAGGAAGTGATACGCTCCCTGGAATTATTGTTGATTGTGATGGAGTGCTTTTAACTGCATTAAGAGTAACCAGAAACAGGTAGTTAAATCTACGCAATTATCCACAGATATGGGAGGGGCCTCTGTTATATTTCTCAGCATGGTCTGTTGCAGGTTGATTTAAAAAAAAAAAAAAAAAAAATGGTTTGTTTCAATATCTGTGTTTTCGCATGTACATTGATTGTTTTCAAATCTTATGCTACACAAAGATCAGAAACGTTAGTGGTGAGAGATTAACCGAAATGTTTATTTTTTTTGCAGTTTAAAACAACTAATTGACTGATTTGAATTCCACGAGATTATCGACCTGAAACAGCACTAATCGTTCAGCACTAAGAAACGTCCCCCCCCCCCCCCCCCCTAAACTAATCCAATCTGTAAGTGGTTCGATTTATAGCAACCGTTAGTGAGACAAATCGTTCCAGTTTACATGGTGTATGTAGGTAGTCTTCACGTACTGTATGTTCTGCCCTACTCTGAAATTAATTCAAGATGCAAGTTGTGAGAGATGTTAAAAAGGACTGGATATCTTCCTGCAAACTGGATTCCGACAGAAATTGGATTTCACACTGCACCACCATAACGTATTGTAATGTTTAAAAAATATATAACTGACTTCATTTTGCTGGACCCCAGGAAGAGTAGCCTTCGCAGTGGATAATGGGAATCCATAATAAATACAAATAATGTGACAGATTAAGAAATATTAAAATAAGGCTTTGCACCCTTATAACTCAAAAAGGAAGTAAACAGAGAGATCTACTCTGCTGTTGTGGATTGGAAATTCTTACAAACACACATACCGGTCAATTCACTAAAATGGCAATTTAAAAATGTTGTGACTGTCATTTCAAAGACGCCGTGACCTTCTTCATCTCTCGCTGGCACTGGGTTCCGTTTAACACACACACACACCAATAATAACCACCAAACATATTCTCTAAAATGGCGGGGTACATTTATTTGCATTAACTATGAAAACATACAATTTCAAAACGAGATAATTATGAAGCCTGGAATTTGTGTGTTTTTGCTGTGCATCTCAAATGAACTATCATTAAAAAAAAGGGCCAGAACAAGAGACAAAAAGAGCTTTGTTCAAGTCTTCTGCTATTATCTGAACGTATTTTTTTCCTTCTGCTTTCTGAAGTCAAAAGTAGGCTACACTGTAGAACAATCTGCACTAAATGCAATGTAAATGAGTAATTCTACTAGCCAGGGAGGTGCTGGTGTGTTTTCACATTAACCAGCTCTACTCTCAGCCCTGTCCTGTTTGGCAAGACGGGATGTGTCCCAAATGACACCCTATTCCTTATACCTTTGCAAAGGCTCTGGTAGCGAACAAGACATGGAATAAGGTGCCATTTTGTACACTGCTAGGGACAAGAAAGCTGGTTCCCGATCTAACAGACTGCCACACCATGGCTACTATTATATAAAATAAAATATCCATATTAAACACAAAGGTTTACCTCTCCATGTGCTGTTGTCTCCTCATTGGGGCCTATATAGACTGTTGTCGCCTCATTAGGGTCTATATAGAGTGCCGTCTCCTCATTGGGGCCTATACAGAGCGATGTGTTGTTAAAAAAAAAAATGGTCAGCTAAGCACATTGGAGATCCCAGTCTCAGCGCAACTAGGGAGATTGACAGCGCTGGACTTAACTGCTTTGGCTCACGGGTTGGGTTGACTGACAACAAAACACCAGCCGAGAGACGAGTCAACTCATATCTCCTACCCCATTTCCTATTTAGTGCTCTAGTCAGATGCAGTCTGTCTTTTTGATGTCCTTTGTCATGGTTTAAAGACAAGCCTAATGACCAATGCAATGACCCACAGCACGTATTGAAACTCACCCAAACATAAACAGATATCAGCTATACCAAACACACAGGTAGGTTGACATGGTATTTTAAGATGGGGAATTTAGCTATACTGAAAAAAACAACATGCAACAATTTCACTAAGTTACAGTTCATATAAGGAAATCAATCAAATTGAAATAAATTCATTAGGCCCTAATCTATGCATTTCACCTAACTTGGCAGGGGCGCAGCCATGGGTGGGCATAGGCCCACCCCACTTGGGTGCCAGGCCCAGCCAACCAGAATGAGTTTCTCTCCACAAAAGGGCTTTATTACAGACAGAAATACTCAGTTTCATCAGCAATCCGGGTAGCTGGTCTCAGACGATGTGGAGATCCCGGGATGGCGTTGTTACACACGGTCTGTGGTTGTGAGGCCGGTTGGACGTACTGCCCCAAAAAATCTAATACAAAATAAACGCTATTGAGGCGGCTTATGGTAGAGAATTGAACATTAAATTCTCTGGCAGGAGCTCTGGTGGAGATTCCTGTAGTCAGCATGCCAATTGCGCGCTACCTTAAAACGTCAGACATCTGTGGCATTGCTTTGTGTGACAAAACTGCACAGTTTAGAGAGTGGCCTTCTATTGCCCCCCCAGCACAAGGTGAACCTGTGGAATGATCATGCTGTTTAATCAGCTTCTTGATATGCCACTTGGCAAAATGAGAAATGCTCACTAACAAGGATGTAAACACATTTGTGCCCAACATTTTTAAGAAACACTTGTACATACGGAAGCGGTCTGGCATCTTTTATGAAACCAACCCTTTACATGTTGAGTTCATATTTTTGTTTCAGTAGAATTAAATGTATATAGGCAGAATCAGCTGCCTTGAGATAACTATTTCAACAGGTTACTATTTATAACCTAATTATTCCACTACTGTAGTTAACCTATCCACCATGTCCATACTTCTCTTTTCAAAATGTTTGAGTGGGTCAGTAGCATTGTAAAAGACACAGACAGACAGACAGACAGACAACATGCTCTAAAGGCCAGCTAAGCGGTTCAGTTCCCTGGGTCTTCCATTCTTATGTGACATATCCCATGACTTATGTAATTTCAACCAACTTCCTCATTATCCTTACAACCCCACTCTGTTCCAACTAATAACCCCATAAAAAAAAAGGACAGCATTGTCAGTGATGTAAAAAGGGCCAAACCAGCGAGTCGTGTATATGGTTTCAACCAGACAAGAGGGTAAATGAAGAGTGACAATGGTATTATGAACACATTCTGAAGAAGACACCCAGAGGGGGGGGTGGGGGGGGGGGGGGTCAGCCATTTTGGGAAAAAGCCACAGCAGACAGACTGACTGAGCCGGTGTCCCAAATGGCACCCGATCCCCTATATAGTGCAGTACTTTAGACCAGAGCCCTATAGGTCCTGGTCAAAAGTAGTGCACTACAAAGGGAATAGGGGGCCATTTGGGACACAGACATCTACCTTGTTGTATTTGCTAAACACACACACAGTGACAACTGATTTAGGACTCAGGACTCAGTCCCGAAAACCTGGGGGGGGGGTTGAATAAAACAGGTGCTCTTGTTGTGATGAGCTTACTTAAAAGCCAGGGTTTCATTGACATTATATTACACAGACTCCTTCCTGTGTGTTTCTCAGGACACCTGGGGGGGGGGGGGGGGGGGGGTGGAGTCTGTCTTACCTGTCTAAGGTGACACAGGACAGAAGGGCAACACTTACCCAAGTGAGTCTGAACCTTGTTTCCCGGGCAACAGAGGGCTATCTATCCCCACTTAAGACATACTTTGTGGAACTGGAACAGGCAGAATGAAAACATGGTTCCAAAATCCACATGATATTTTTTTGTTGTTTTTTTTTTTGTGTTTTTACAGGGACCCACCAATATGGCGGCACAATAGATTGAAAATGTATCTAGCACACAGAACACTAACAATACAGTGGCTTCAGAGTAAATAGGCAGAGAAGAACAATTACTTGAAAATGTTCTGAGCCAGCGGTCAACCCATGAGCCAAGCACTTCTTCTACCGGGTATTAGGTCATAACCACCGAAAGCACAGAGTGGATCAACAACCGTGATCCCAAACAACCCTGTCCCAGTCACCCCCCCCCCCCAAACCCCCCCACCTGCTTCCCCATCCCTCCTTCAGGGGGGGTGGCTCAGAATTTCTATCAATAATGTGTTTAAATCATACAATAGTCCTGTAGCTGACCCTCTGCTCTCCTTCATCTCTCCTCTCTCACTCCTGGGCGATGCTCCGCAGCACGTACTTCACCGTGTAGGCAAACGCCGCAAACCCTACAATCACAAACAGGTTGGCCAAGGCGCCGCCCAGCAGTCCGTGGTTCCGATTGGCCTGCTGGAGGCCGGGGGCGGGGTTAGCGGGGCCCAGAGGGCCGTGGCCTCCGTTGAGGGCGGGGATTCCGTAGTTGCCGTGTTGAGGGTCGCCGTCAGGAACCACGTCGGGGAGGGGGAGGGGACGGGCACTCAACTCCTCCTGGGCCTTCTGTTTCTGCTTTATCTCCTGGAGAGAGAGGGAGGGATGGAGAGAGATTGAGGGAGGGATGGACAGGGGAGCGAGGATAGAGAGAGAGAGGAGGCAGAAATGGAACAGGGACGGGTGGAGCAGGGTGACGACGGGTGGACGGGTGGAGCAGGGACGACGGATGGAAAAGAGCCAGTAGTCGGGGAGAGACGAAGTGGAAAAGGATGAAAGCCTGCAGTCAAAACAAGCCAGTAATAGAATCCACTGGGTGGATGAAATTGTGATCTCGTGTCGGGTTTCCCCACAGTGAATCAGCTGTAGAGCTAGCAGCAAAAACCAGAACGTGTACCCAGGGGGGCCCGAGGTTCAGAAATACTGCTCTAGTATATGTTGCCTTTTAGTTTACTCAAACCATTATCAGTCTTTATTGTCATAGCATTATCAGTCTTTATTGTCATAGCATTATCAGTCTTTATTGTCATAGCATTTTCAGTCTTTATTGTCATAGCATTTTCAGTCTTTATTGTCATAGCATTATCAGTCTTTATTGTCATAGCATTATCAGTCTTTATTGTCATAGCATTATCAGTCTTTAGTGTATTGTCATAGTATTATCCGTCTTGTTTATTGTCATAGTGGTATCCGTATTTGTTATGGTATCCGTCTTTAGTAAATGATTTCCATGCAGACTCACATCAACGGCATCAGGAAACAATTCACAGAAAACCTTCTCCTTTAGGTTGAAAGCCAAGCTCTGGGCTGACAGCTGTCGTTTCTGGAGGAAATAAACAAAAACAAGAAATAACCAAAAGAACCAACAATTTGAATTACATTTACATCTTATCCAGAGTGACTTAACGTTAGAACATTCATCTTAAAGGGATAGCTCGGGATTTTGTCAGAACATTCATTTTAAAGGGATAGCTCAGGATTTTGGCAAGTAAGTATTTGATATACTTCTCTCCAGAGGTGAATGAACTCATGGATACCATTTTTATTTGTCTCCGTGTCCAGGATTAAGGAAATTCAATGTAGTTTCTCAAGCCAATGCTAACTGGCGTTAGCGCAATGAGTGTTAGTCTACAGGAACAGCTAGTGTGTGTGCACACACTTAATTTCTCCATATTTTGTTAAGTTCCAGCCTTATTCTAAAATGGATTAAATATAAATCCTGAATCAATCTAAACACAATACCCCATAATGTAAAAGCGAAAAAAAAACAGGTTTTTGAAATGTTTTAACGTTTATTAAAAATAAATAACAGAAATACCTTACTTACATAAGCATTCAGACCCTTTGCTATGAGACTCGAAATTGAGCTCAGGTGCATCCTGTTTCCATTGATCATCCTTGAGAGGTTTCTAAAACTTGACTAGAGTCCACTTATGGTAAATTCAATTGATTGGACATGATTTGGAAAGGCACACACCTGTCTATATAAAGGTACCACAGTTGACAGTGCATGTCAGAGCAAAAACCAAGGCTGGAGGTTTAAAGAATTGTCCGTAGAGCTCTGAGACAGGATTGTGTCGAGGCACAGATCTGGGGAAGGGTAACAAAAATATTTCTGCAGCATTGAAGGTCCCCAAGAACACAGTGGCCTCCGTCGTTCTTAAATGGAAGAAGTTTGGAACCCCCAAGACTCTTCCTAGAGCTGGCCGCCTGGCCAAACTGAGCAATCGGGAGACAAGGGCCTTGGTCAGGGAGGTGAACAAGAACCCGATGGTCACTGACCGAGCTCCAGAGTTCCTCTGTGGAGATGGGAGAACCTTCCAGAACGACCACCAAGTCTGCAACACTCCACCAATCAGGCCTTCAGGGTTCAGTGGGCAGGCGAAAGCCACTCTGTGAAAGGCATGATTCTCTGGTCTGATGAACCAAGACTGAACTCTTTGGCCTGAAACCTACGTCAGGGACTGGGAGATGAGTCAAAGTACAGAGTGATCCTTGATGAAAACCTGCTCCAGAGCACTCAGAACCTCAGACTGGGGCGAAGGTTCACCTTCCAACAGGACAACGACCCTAAGCACACAGCCAAGACAACGCAGGAGTGGCTTCGGGACTAGTCTCTGAATGTCCTTGAGTGGCCCAGCCAGAGTTCGGACTTGAACTCAATCGAAAACCTACGGGGAACCTGAAAATAGCTGTGCAGCGACGCTCCCCATCCAACCTGACAGAGCTTGAGAGGATCTGCAGAGAAGAATGGTAGAAACTCCCCAAATACAGGTGTGCCAAGCTTGTAGCAACATACCCAAGAAGACTCCAGACTGTAATCACTGCCAAAGGTGGTTCAACAAAGTACTGAGTAAAGGGTCTGAATACTCATGGAAATGTGATTTGTTTTTAATATTCAATACATTTGCAAAAATGTATAAAAACATGTTTTTGGTTGGTCATCATGGGGCATTGTGTATAGATTGATGAGGGATTTTATTTTATTTTAGAATAAGGCTGTAACATAAAATGCAGAAAAAGTCGAAGGGTCTGAATGCACTTTAATAGTGAATACAGTTTGTGTGTCTTAATAGATCACACACACACACACAGAAAAGTTGACACCTGCTCCTTCAAGGTTTATTTAGACATCAACACATATGGAATCATGTAGTAACCAAAAAAAGTAAATAGATAGATTATTCAAATTAGCCACAATTTGCCTCGATGACAGCGTTGCACTCTTGGCATTCTCTCAACCAGCTTCACTTGGAATGCTTTTCCAACAGTCTTGAAGGAGTTCCCACATATGCTGAGCACTTGTTGGCTGCTTTTCCTTCACTCTGCGGTCCAACTCATCCCAAATCATCTCAATTGGGTGAGGTCGGGTGATTGTGGAGGCCAGGCCATCTGATGCAGCACTCCATCACTCTCCTTCTTGGTCAAATAACCCTTACACAGCCTGGAGGTGTGTTGGGTCATCAAACAACTACCTCTTTCCCTACTGTATTTAATTTATTTATTTATTTTTGCTCCTTTGCACCCCATTATTTTTATTTCTACTTTGCACATTCTTCCATTGCAAATCTACCATTCCAGTGTTTTACTTGCTATATTGTATTTACTTTGCCACCATGGCCTTTTTGCCTTTACCTCCCTTATCTCACCTCATTTGCTCACATCGTATATAGACTTGTTTATACTGTATTATTGACTGTATGCTTGTTTTACTCCATGTGTAACTCTGTCGTTGTGTGTCGAACTGCTTTGCTTTATCTTGGCCAGGTCGCAATTGTAAATGAGAACTTGTTCTCAACTTGCTTACCTGGTTAAATAAAGGTGAAATAAAAATAAAAATTGTGCTGTTGAAAAACAAATGATAGTCCCACTAAGCACAAACCAGATGGGATGGAGTATCACTGCAGAATGATGTGGTAGCCATGCTGGTTAAGTGTGCCTTGAATTCTAAATAAATCACAGACAGTCTCACCAGCAAAGCACCATCACCCCTCCTCCTCCATGCTTCATGGTGGGAACCACACATGCGGAGATCAGCCGTGCGCAGCCTGCTCTGCGTCTCATAAAGACACGGCGGTTGGAACCAAATATCTCAGATTTGGACTCAACACAAAGGACAGATTTCCACCGGTCTAATGTCCATTGCTCATGTTTCTTGGCCCAAGCAAGTATCTTCTTCTTATTGGTGTCCTTTAGTAGTGGTTTCGTTGCAGCAATTCGACCATGAAGTCCTGATTCACACAGTCTCCTCTGAACAGTTGACGTTGAGATGTGTTACTTGAACTCTGTGAAGCATTTATTTGGGCTGCAATTTCTGAGGCTGGTAACTAACAAATTTATCCTCTGCAGCAGAGATAACTCTGGGTCTTCCATTCCTGTAGGGTTCTGGAAATGTTCCGTATTGTCTGACCGACATGTGTTAAATAAATGATGGAAAAAAACGCACAAAGATGTCAAGGCAAAGGGTGGCTACTTTGAAGAATCTAAAAAATATTTTGATTTGTTGAACACTTTTTGGTTACTACATGATTCCATGTGTTATTTTATAGTTTTGATGTCTTCACTATTATTCTACAATGTATAAAATAGTACAAATAAAGAAAACACACACACAATATTTTGTATTTCTTTCGGATTTTTCGAGGGGCCGGCAATGATTTAGCAGTGGAGGGAAATTAAAACCTAGGAGGAGGAGGAAGAATCGTTCAGACTGGCTAAGGAGAGTTTCTGACTGACATCCAGTCCCTGTCAGGGTGTTGTAGTTGTAGTAGCAGCTAGGGGTTTATTTCAGACAGTCCCTGTCAGGGTGTAGTAGTAGCTAGGGACTTATTTCAGACAGTCCCTGTCAGGGTGTACTAGTAGTAGCTAGGGGCTTATTTCAGACAGTCCCTGTCAGGGTGTAGTAGTAGCAGCCAGGGGCTTATTTCAGACAGTCCCTGTCAGGGTGTTGTTGTAGTAGCTATGGGCTTATTTCAGACAGTCCCTGTCAGGGTGTACTAGTAGCAGCCAGGGGCTTATTTCAGACAGTCCCTGTCAGGGTGTAGTAGTAGCAGCCAGGGGCTTATTTCAGACAGTCCCTGTCAGGGTGTACTAGTAGCAGCCAGGGGCTTATTTCAGACAGTCCCTGTCAGGGTGTTGTTGTAGTAGTATCAGCAGCTAGGGGCTTATTTCAGACAGTCCCTGTCAGGGTGTAGTAGTAGTATCAGCTAGGGGCTTATTTCAGACAGTCCCCGTCAGGGTGTAGTAGTAGTAGCTAGGGGCTTATTTCAGACAGTCCCTGTCAGGGTGTAGTAGTAGTAGCAGTAGCTAGGGGCTTATTTCAGACAGTCCCTGTCAGGGTGTAGTAGTAGTATCAGCTAGGGGCTTATTTCAGACAGTCCCCGTCAGGGTGTAGTAGTAGTAGCTAGGGGCTTATTTCAGACAGTCCCTGTCAGGGTGTAGTAGTAGTAGCAGTAGCTAGGGGCTTATTTCAGACAGTCCCTGTCAGGGTGTAGTAGTAGTAGTAGTAGCTAGGGGCTTATTTCAGACAGTCCTTGTCAGGGTGTAGCAGTAGTAGTGTCGCCCTATGTAAAAGCATGTTTATATCATATTCGACATAGTGGGTTATGTCACATTTGACATGGGTGATTATGTCACACAGTTATGCCACATTTATGAACCCTTTATAAAACCATAACATATGGTTATAGATGCTTTGTAACATATTTATGTAGTGCTTACGAAGGCTTTATAAGCTGAATGTAATAAAGCTAATGGTCTAAAATTAAAAAAGGGACAATCGTCCATTTTTACATCAAGTTTTTTAAAAACCTTTTAAATGAATGATAAATATAGCCATTGATTGTTGAAGAATATAACTTTATACTGTAAAGGCTTTCATGAGCTTTTAGTTCAACTGTTGTGCCCCATCAGAACCCAAATAGAAGCTGGTTTTTAACTCCGTTGTTTGTAAAACAATAGAATTGTATTACACCATGGTTCCAAATCCTTTTGATCTCAATATGAACTCACAGTGTAGTCAGAGGTCTCGATGCTGCCCAGAGTAGGGCCTTTCTCCACCATGAAGCTGAGCAGACCAGTCAGGATGGTGGAGACGGACCAGGCTGGGTTCCACGTGTCCGGGTGGAAATCAGTGATGGACAGGCATAACCTGGGGGGGGAAGAGATACAGCGTGACACACTCAGTCACCGCAGCACTCAGGAAAAAAGACAGCATGAAAAACAGATGCAATGATTTAACAGAAAATACCGTAGTTCCATAGTTTTTTATTTCACCTTTACTTAACCAGGTAGGCAAGTTGAGAACAAGTTCTCATTGACTAGAGAGATATACCTGCTGGAGCGTGTGCTACAGGTGGGAGATGCAATGGTGACCAGCGAGCTGAGATAAGGGGGGACTTTACCTAGCAGGGTCTTGTAGATGACATGGAGCCAGTGGGTTTGGCGACGAGTATGAAGCGAGGGCCAGCCAACGAGAGCGTACAGGTCGCAATGGTGGGTAGTAGATGGGGCTTTGGTGACAAAACGGATTGCACTGTGATAGACTGCATCCAATTTGTTGAGTAGGGTATTGGAGGCTATTTTGTAAATGACATCGCCAAAGTCGAGGATTGGTAGGATGGTCAGTTTTACAAGGGCATGTTTGGCAGCATGAGTGAAGGATGCTTTGTTGCGAAATAGGAAGCCAATTCTAGATTTAACTTTGGATTGGAGATGTTTGATATGGGTCTGACCAGACACCTTACAGTCTAACCAGACACCTAAGTATTTGTAGTTGTCCACGTATTCTAAGTCAGAGCCGTCCAGAGTAGTAATGTTGGACAGGCGGGTAGGTACAGGTAGCGATCGGTTGAAGAGCATGCATTTAGTTTTACTTGTATTTAAGAGCAATTGGAGGCCACGGCTGTACCGGGTATAGAGGAACCAGGCTCTGAGATAGAAAGACTCCCTAGATAAGGCAGAAATCTAGAGAGGAAGCAGGGGGAAAAAACCCTAGAAAAGGCAGAAACCTAGAGAGGAACCAGGGGAAAAACTCCCTAGAATGTGATTTTAATTTGATTCTTACCGTGTGTTACACTTAAATCTCCCGTTAGGTGTGATCATGTAGATGCTGGGCGGTTTAAAGGGGAAGTCACGAGGGAATATTAGTTTGCCATGATAATATCCCCCTGTGGAACAAAGAATCAAGACATTCAATAAATTCAATTACAATATACTGTAACAACAATATTGTCAATTTAGTCAAGACACAGAATTTAAAAAAGGTCAATATAACACCAGTTAGTATGAGATAATTTAAATCAGGGCTCTCCAAACCTGATCCTGGAGAGATAGGTTTTCACCTCAAACTTCATCTAGAGCACCTAATTCTAATAATTAGCTGGTTGAGGAGATGTATCAGGCTAGTTTACAACTGGGCTTGGAGCAAAAACCTACAGGAACTGGGTTGGAGAGCCTCAATTTAAAGTGATATTATTCAGAGTACTGTACTATATGTAAAAGTGCATTTATCTACCTTCGTATGGGGTTTTCTCAGGACCTCGAACAACATAGTGCCTGGAGAGAGAGGGGGTGAAAAATCACATCATGGAAAACGCAATTGGTGAACTACTAAGAAAACCCATGACTGATTTGGCTAACAACAAGTGTACTATTTATTCATACTATAAAAGATCCTGTTCATTCATCACATTCTCTAAAGAGACCTCGGGTGCATCTCAATAGTCAGATTCACAGCAAGCAATCACCATCCTCCAGTATTTTCACCAATCCTGTTTTCATATCAGTGCACATGAAGGAGAGAAAGAGAGAAGAGACCAGGCGAGGAATGAAAGGTATTGAGACTCAGCTCTTAAAAATCCTGGGCCCATATTAAAAAAGCATCAGAGTAGGAGTTCTGATATAGGATCAGACCCCCCCCCCCCCCCCTCTAGATCATAATGAATAAGTAATGCACAGGGGGACCTGATCCTAGATCAGCACTCCTCCTCTGAGAGGCTCTATCGATATGTGAGAGCCCTTTACCATTCGAGGATGTTGGATGGTAGGGGTTCAGCACAGATGTAAGGCACAGGGTCTTTCTTTATCCTGAGGTAGTCCTGCTTTAGTCTCTGGGTGGCTGTGGTCGGTGCCCTCTTATTCCCGTGGTTGTTCATCTACAGGCAGAGAGTTCCTTAGACAGACACCACACACACACAGTTCATTAGAAATGACAATACATCATTAATCATCTTTACAAGGATTAGATTAACTGTGTATTATTCCGTTTTCCTTTGAGTCATGGATTAAAAATTGTAAAAAAAAAAATTCTAGCTCACACCTCATCTTGAAGCAGGTGACTTGGGACCCAAATTATCATAAGAAGCAGGTATTAATGGGAATGTTATGGATAATAAAAATCTGTCAACATATTGAATGCCAAGGATTACGTAAGGCTAAACAAATGTCACTTCTCCAATGTTGAGAGACACACAGTGCAGGGCTGTAAACTACTTAATAGAATGACTGATACGAGTTAACAGGATTTGTTAGGTCGCCAACTAGCTTGATTGGCATAATCAGTACCTGAATTCTAAGTTACATGATATCGGATGATACTCATTGAAGTGATGATCAACGAGACGAGCGAGTTTACGGTCTTACGTACCTGGAAATATCGCCATTTTTTGATAAATTAGCTAGTTAGTTACTAAGGAAAGTAAACCAACCGAGGGGGGATTTATTAATCCTATATGTAGCTAGCAGACACATACTGTATCTCCATGGGTTGGTGGATAACGTTAGCTCTGACTGAGTGCTGGTTAGGTAACCGGAAAACCGAAAAAAATAAATATATATATTTCCAGCGTCAAGGTTACGCGTGGTTCGCTGAAAACCTCCGATTATAAACAACTCATGTATTAAGCTATTAAAAACGTTGTGCTAGCTACTTAATCAGCTGCTTGCCACGAACCTAGATAGCTAACTGTTCAATTAAAATAAAATGGAATGATAGGAAGAAACGGCTAGCTAGCAGCTAATGCTATCGCTGTAACTAGCTAGGCCGTTGCGTCGACATTATTAGCTAGCTAGCTAACGTTAGCCTCTAAACAAAACAACAACAAAAAAACTGAACATAAATCATTCGATTAGAGAAATATACCTCTTTCTTCGTGGAAAGACTCGATGGTGAGTCGTCGTTTTTTTTTCTTCCACAAATCGTGAATACGGGCTACTAAAAAAACAAACACCGACGTTTTGGGACTAGTAACGTTATCCTGCCAGCAGCACAAACAATGAACTTTTATTTTTATATTTTTTTTGTTGCACCGGTGACGTCTCAATCAAATACTTCCGCCGACGTCGTCTTTCCGCATCTGTAAAAGTTGGAAGGTGGTAGATTGTCAATTGTTTATAATCTAAATATACTGGTGTTCCCTCATGTACTTTCTATATTGATTTGTTGTTAGTAAATATATATATATATATACATAAATACAAATAAATAAAAAAGGTGGCAGAGCCAGGAGTTGTGTTGTGTCAGACCATGAGACATGTTTTGTGTCGCACTGCTTTGCTTTATTCTTGGCCAGGTCCCAGTTATAAATGATAACTTGTTCTCGACTAGCCTACCTGGTTAAATAAAGGTTAAATAAATAAATACAATTATAAAAAACTATTATTAGTGCCTAAAATAAGGAGTTAAATACATAAACAAAACAATAAAATATTTCCTGATCTTTCTTTTATCTCTTAGATATAGAACAGACACTTCAGAACAAACTTCCTTTAGATTTTTGGGGAACTATCTGTTTATCCGTGTAAAAATGATCAATTACATTTTTTAAAGGTGTTTGCGATGATGTGAAAAGCAGTTGTACCGCATCAGTTAAAACATATAAAAATCGATATTCCCCGTTTAGCATGTTTTTGCAGGGGACTCTTATTTATATATATATAACGTCATCGTGCTGCCAGCATAATATCCTGCTGCTAGGAGAACGGTAATCGCTTCGCCTGCGTGTTTCACTATGTCTAATCTGCAGTAGGGGGGGAGTGATGCACATGCCCTCTGCACTTGTTACAATGTTGTCACCACAGTTATAAACTCATTGTGCAATAGTTACATTGCAACAGTCATATACAAATATAATTTATCCAAACAAATTGAATCATATTTGCAAAAACATTACTTATAGTTTTACAATTTGATTAATACAAATAAACTATGTGCAATCCAAAGCAAAGCGTGTCAAGTGTACAAATAGTCTATTTAGAGTTAATTTAACATCATTTTGTCATTCTAAATCGTTTTTTCCCTTCTTCTTCATAAGTAAAGGATCTGACTGACTAAATGTATGCATCTTGTGTTTTATATATAACATGTTGTGCTCTGTGAATAAAGGGCAATCAATGTTAGTTGTTAATTGAGGTGTGTCACTTGACCCAGAATGAGAATACTACTCAACTATTCAACTGTAATGATTATTGTTCTAATAGAGGCTTGTGGTATTTGACGATATACAGACCTGTTATTCAGGGTTGATTTATAGGTTAGGCGAACACTATTTTCATGCTACTTTAATACCGAAGTGACTTTATCGTAGCAGGTTAGGATAAATTACGTAGCATGTTAGGAGAATTAACGTGACCGGTTAGGAAGCTGAGGTTAAGATTAGGAAAAAGGGTTAGGGTTAGTGTGAAATGTGAATGTGAAAATGTGAAAATCCCTTTTTTATCCAAAGTGGCGTGAAAAGAGTCTGTCTCGTGTAGGATAGGCTACTTCATGGTACTGTGACAAGGTAGGAACCATGGTTTCGGTCTATGTTTCCCAGGGGACTAATTAGTGGTGAACATGCAAAGTGCGTATAAAACCACCTCTTTTCTGCAGGATGAGAGCATTTTCTTGTACCTGAAAGTGTGTTTTGAGGAATAAACTGTCTTTCTTGAAGATAATTATTTAGGGGTGGTTGATTGTACTAAGGTATATGTTGACTCTGATTATCAGTGTTTGTTTGTTCAACTTTGACAAGATTTAATATTACATTGTGTAAATGTATACCACTGTAATAAAATGTATTTATGTTTCAGACTGTTTTTCGTATAAATGGACCTAGAACCTTTGGTACGATACATTCTCCTTCTTCTCCTTCTTCTCCTTCTTCTTCTCCTTCTCCTTCTTCTTCTTCTTCTCCTTCTCCTTCTTCTTCTTCTTCTTCTTCTCCTTCTTCTTCTCTCATTAACAGTGATAGGATGGACAGTTTGGGTATGATCCTAGACATCATCATATATCATTCACTGGGTATGACATGGGTCATGTGTCGGCCTACAAAATTATAGATGACTCTCAAATGACCACCAGAGGGCACTCTCTGCTGTCTTATTAAAAGCGTCTTACAGGGTTAAGTGTCATGCTCAAGGGCACATCAACAGATTTTTCACCAAGTCCGCTCGGGGATTCGAACCAGCAACCTTTCAGGGTTATTGGCCCAATTGCTAGGCTACCTGCCGCCATGTATGATGTATACAGTCAATGTGTCTAAATCATAGAACTGTATTAAATCATCCCAATAGAATGTAGAAGAACGACCAACAGACATTTCAATTATTTTATAGCCCCATTTATTTCCACCTGTTTGTTGCAAAATTACAATTTGTCTGAATATATATATATATATATATATATATATATTCGCACTTTCTATCTTGTATGTAGGACACATTTTATCTGTACTGTATGTGTATTTATTATGGATCCCCATTAGTTCCTGCCAAGGCAGCAGCTACTCTTCCTGGTGTTTAATATGGATCCCCATTAGTTCCTGCCAAGGCAGCAGCTACTCTTCCTGGGGTTTATTATGGATCCCCATTAGTTCCTGCAAAGGCAGCAGCTACTCTTGCTGGTGTTTATTATAGATCCCCATTAGTTCCTGCCAAGGCAGCAGCTACTCTTCCTGGTGTTTATTATGGATCCCCATTAGTTCCTGCCAAGGCAGCAGCTACTCTTCCTGGTGTTTATTATAGATCCCCATTAGTTCCTGCCAAGGCAGCAGCTACTCTTCCTGGTGTTTAATATGGATCCCCATTAGTTCCTGCCAAGGCAGCAGCTACTCTTCCTGGGGTTTATTATGGATCCCCATTAGTTCCTGCAAAGGCAGCAGCTACTCTTCCTGGTGTTTAATATGGATCCCCATTAGTTCCTGCCAAGGCAGCAGCTACTCTTCCTGGGGTTTATTATGGATCCCCATTAGTTCCTGCAAAGGCAGCAGCTACTCTTGCTGGTGTTTATTATAGATCCCCATTAGTTCCTGCCAAGGCAGCAGCTACTCTTCCTGGTGTTTATTATGGATCCCCATTAGTTCCTGCCAAGGCAGCAGCTACTCTTCCTGGTGTTTATTATAGATCCCCATTAGTTCCTGCCAAGGCAGCAGCTACTCTTCCTGGTGTTTATTATGGATCCCCATTAGTTCCTGCCAAGGCAGCAGCTACTCTTCCTGGTGTTTATTTGGATCCCCATTGGATCCCCATTAGTTCCTGCAAAGGCAGCAGCTACTCTTGCTGGTGTTTATTATGGATCCCCATTAGTTCCTGCCAAGGCAGCAGCTACTCTTCCTGATGTTTATTATGGATCCCCATTAGTTCCTGCAAAGGCAGCAGCTACTCTTCCTGGTGTTTATTATGGATCCCCATTAGTTCCTGCCAAGGCAGCAGCTACTCTTCCTGGGGTTTATTATGGATCTCTTCCTGGGGTTTATTATGGATCCCCATTAGTTCCTGCCAAGGCAGCAGCTACTCTTCCTGGGGTTTATTATGGATCTCTTCCTGGGGTTTATTATGGATCCCCATTAGTTCCTGCCGAGGCAACAGCTACTCTTCCTGGGGTCCAAACACATTAAAGCACATACATTACATATAAAACAAGAGATAAAACTGTACATCAAATAACATAATTACACCACTACATATCTACAGTACAAAATGTTTAATACCACCACACAACAATATCATAATGTATGCAGTATGCATGTGTTTGTACCTTTGCGTGTGTCTGTACAAACAGTAATACAAATCAAGCATGAATTGAAATGGCTATTTTTCACTCTCCCTAACTAAGGGTTACAATCGCCCAATAATAAACTAAAGAAACCTAACGTTACTAACGTTAAACCGACAGTATTTTTCAGTGACAACACGTTTGTCATCTTCCATTTACACACAGATGTTCGGGGACGCTGATAACTAACTAGCACAGGTAGTCCACTCTGTCTTCCGTAAGTTTTCCCTAAACTAGTGCTTAAATGGAGACACGGCCCTGTGTGAACCCTATAAAAGGTGTGTTTCAATTTAACCTTTAAAAAAAATTAAGACAAGGTCCTTATGCTTGCAAAACCGTACCGCAAACGATGCGTGTTAAATGTTCAGCCCGAGCGTCGCGACTCTTAACAAAACTCTCCCGTACAGAAGACGCCTTCGTCCAATGACTCTTGTGTAATGCAATGGAACTGAGAGCAATGATCGCGTGTCTAGGAGAACACCAGGACACCCACTGAAACGTTTATATCAAAACTGATTGAAGAAAAATGGTGGTCTTGATGGTGGTGCTCTACCTAAATAGATCTGTCTTGATGGTGGTGCTCTACCTAAATAGATCTGTCTTGATGGTGCTCTACCTAAATAGATCTGTCTTGATGGTGGTTCTCTACCTAAATAGATCTGTCTTGATGGTGCTCTACCTAAATAGATCTGTCTTGATAGTTCTCTACCTAAATAGATCTGTCTTGGTGGTGGTTCTCTACCTAAATAGATCTGTCTTGATGGTTCTCTACCTAAATAGATCTGTCTTGGTGGTGGTTCTCTACCTAAATAGATCTGTCTTGGTGGCGGTGCTCTACCTAAATAGATCTCAGGTGTAGGACACAGAGACTTGTTAGTAAGTCACTTCAGAGTCTGAGTCAAGTTAGGAGTCTTTGACTACCTCAGGCAGTGGCTGAAGTATGTTTTGATGTCATCATGGACTACGTCTGGCAGTTGTTGAAGTGTATTCTCCTCTTTAGCTTCTCGGGCTGGTGGGACGCCATGAGCGAGAACTCCCGAAAGATGTGATATGTTGTGTTACCTGCAAGAGGGGACATTACAATCACCAGGGGGCGCCATTCGGGCACTGTGGCTCCCCAAGGAATAGAGTAGCTTTGGTCCCAGGCATTAGTGTGGCTGTGTGGGTTAGTGAAGGAACATACACTAACATCCTGGACCAGAGATAGAACTAGCAATAACTTGACTTGATCAGAGGTTCAGACTAGATCACTAGATAGCCCACAGATCATCTGTCACCCCGTGTGGTGTTAAATGAACCCCACTGGTTCAGAGATCCCAGTGTTAGTAAAGCACAGTATCAGAACTAGATCAGAACATCTACTACAGGAAAACTAGAAAAACTGTCAGGTAATTATCTGGATTGTTTTCCATCCTTCAGTATGGCACTGGTCTAAAATGATTGGACAGGTATAGATCTAATGCCCTACAGTAATGTTCTATAGTTCTAATGCCCTATAGTAATGTTCTATAGATCTAATGCCCTACAGTAATGTTCTATAGTTCTAATGCCCTATAGTATTCTATAGTAATGTTCTATAGATCTAATGCCCTACAGTAATCTATAGTAATGTTCTATAGTTCTAATTCCCTATAGTATTCTATAGTAATGTTCTATAGTTCTAATTCCCTATAGTAATGTTCATCTGGAATCTGCCGTTCTGCCCCTGAACAAGGCATTGGGCCAGTAACCAAAAGGTTGCTGGATCGAATCCCCGAGCTGACAAGGTAAAAATTGGTCGTTCTGCCCCTGAACAAGGTAGTTAATTAACACATTGTTCCTTGGCCCTCATTGAAAATAAAGGTTAAATAAATAAACAAAATATAATAAATCTTCCCTATGGCTGTGTTGGTTCCTACGAGTATTTAGTGAAGTATAACTATAAGCTAAGTGTAGAAACTATATCTCTTCGTTCTTATAGTGTTTTGGAGGTAAGCTTCTTAATTCATAAGTAATCCATTGGGAGGCACTGGGGTTTCCATTTTGATAACAACGAAAACAGATATTTATTTTCTCGTTCTCTGGTAAGAAGTTTAGCCAAAAGTGTTACTGGTGGGGTATGTAGACAAAATTCAAAATAAAACCCAATGTGTTTTCAGTCCTGTGGTAAATACTGATGATTTGTAATGATTGGGAAAGCTGGGATAGAGCAAGGTCATTGCAATCACCAAACTTCTGAAGCCTACTTCCTTCACAGCTGTCAATGTTTAGAAAAGTGTTGATCCCATTGATAAGCAGAACAATATTATCACACAGTGGGAAGAGATAGATTAACAACACCAGTGAGGTCACCCAACCAAACTTTCTCCCAAAGCAAGTGTGTTCGCGTGCGTGTTTTGTGTTTGTTTTTGTGTTTGTTTGTTTGTGCGTGTGTGTTTTGTGTTTGTTTGTGTGTGCGTGTGTGTGCACACCATTTGAAGAGAGATTGAGGTTCCTTAAATATATGATCATGTACACCAGTAGGACAGAGAGATGGTCAGAGCTATCTGGGATCCCTGAGACATTCCTATCCTAAACCTAACCTTAGCCCCTCCCCTAAACCTAACCTTAGCCCCTCCCCTAAACCTAACCTTAGCCCCTCCCCTAAACCTAACCTTAGCCCCTCCCCTAAACCTAACCTTAGCCCCTACCCTAAACCTAACCTTAGCCCCTCCCCTAAACCTTAGCCCCTACCCTAAACCTAACCTTAGCCCCTCCCCTAAACCTAACCTTAGCCCCTCCCCAAACCTAACCTTAGCCCCTACCCTAAACCTAACCTTAGCCCCTCGCCTAAACCTAACCTTAGCCCCTCCCCTAAACCTAACCTTAGCCCCTACCCTAAACCTAACCTTAGCCCCTCCCCTAAACCTAACCTTAGCCCCTACCCTAAACCTAACCTTAGCCCCTACCCTAAACCTAACCTTAGCCCCTACCCTAAACCTAACCTTAGCCCCTCCCCTAAACCTAACCTTAGCCCCTACCCTAAACCTAACCTTAGCCCCTCCCCTTATCCAAACCTTAGCCCCTCCCCTAAACCTAACCTTAGCCCCTACCCTTATCCGAACCTTAGCCCCTCCCCTAAACCTAACCTTAGCCCCTCCCCTTATCCAAACCTTAATAACCCTTTCTTAACCATTTTACATTTCAGCTTCTGATTGGTTAGGGATGTCCCCAAAGATCCCCAACTTCTGATTGGTTAGGGATGTCCCCAAGGATCCCCAACTTCTGATTGGTTAGGGATGTCCCCAAGGATCCCCAACTTCTGATTGGTTAGGGATGTCCCCAAGGATCCCCAACTTCTGATTGGTTAGGGATGTCCCAAGGATCCCCAACTTCTGATTGGTTAGGGATGTCCCCAAGGATCCCCAACTTCTGATTGGTTAGGGATGTCCCCAAGGATCCCCAACTTCTGATTGGTTAGGGATGTCCCCAAGGATCCCCAACTTCTGATTGGTTAGGGATGTCCCCAAGGATCCCCAACTTCTGATTGGTTAGGGATGTCCCCAAGGATCCCCAACTTCTGATTGGTTAGGGATGTCCCCAAGGATCCCGGATAACATGGACCACAGAGACAGACACCAAACCCCCAAGGCGAGATAGACCATGATGCATCACTCACTCTATCCCGAACACTATCCTTGCGTTTTACCTTCCTGCTGGTCCCCATGGCAACGCCTGTAGCAACGGAAGCAACAACAGTTGTCAGTTTATTTTCTCAGATAAAAGGCAAACAAAACAGAACAAACATACTTTGGCTGTGTCTTATTCCCAATACAATGAGTTTTCAAAACATTAAGAACACCTGCACTTTCCATTGCATAGACTGACCAGGTGAAAACATCTGAAACCCTACCTCTTCAAACAGTATCTTAAGTAGCCCAGTGGTTAGAGCATTGGGCCAGTACCCAAAAGGTTGCTGGATCGAATCCCTGAGCTGACAAGGTAAACATCTGTTGTTCTGCCCCTGAGCAAGGCAGTTAACCCACTGTTCCCCGGTAAGGCTGACAGTTAACCCACTGTTCCCCGGTAAGGCTGACAGTTAACCCACTGTTCCCCAGTAAGGCTGACAGTTAACCCACTGTTCCCCGGTAAGGCTGACAGTTAACCCACTGTTCCCCGGTAAGGCTGACAGTTAACCCACTGTTCCCCGGTAAGGCTGACAGTTAACCCACTGTTCCCCGGTAAGGCTGACAGTTAACCCACTGTTCCCCGGTAAGGCTGACAGTTAACCCAGTGTTCCCCGGTAAGGCTGACAGTTAACCCACTGTTCCCCAGTAAGGCTGATAGTTAACCCACTGTTCCCCAGTAAGGCTGACAGTTAACACACTGTTCCCCAGTAAGGCTGACAGTTAACCCACTGTTCCCCAGTAAGGTTGACAGTTAACCCACTGTTCCCCAGTAAGGCTGACAGCTAACCCACTGTTCCCCGGTAAGGCTGACAGTTAACCCAGTGTTCCCCGGTAAGACTGACAGTTAACCCACTGTTTCCCGGTAGACTGACAGTTAACCCACTGTTCCCCAGTAAGACTGACAGTTAACCCACTGTTCCCCAGTAAGGCTGACAGTTAACACACTGTTCCCCAGTAAGGCTGACGGTTAACCCACTGTTCCCCAGTAAGGCTGACAGTTAACCCACTGTTCCCCAGTAAGGCTGACAGCTAACCCACTGTTCCCTGGTAAGGCTGACAGTTAACCCAGTGTTCCCCGGTAAGACTGACAGTTAACCCACTGTTTCCCGGTAGACTGACAGTTAACCCGCTGTTCCCCGGTAAGGCTGACAGTTAACCCAGTGTTCCCCGGTAAGACTGACAGTTAACCCACTGTTCCCCAGTAAGACTGACAGTTAACCCACTGTTCCCCAGTAAGGCTGACAGTTAACCCAGTGTTCCCCGGTAAGACTGACAGTTAACCCACTGTTCCCCAGTAAGACTGACAGTTAACCCACTGTTCCCCAGTAAGACTGACAGTTAACCCACTGTTCCCCAGTAAGACTGACAGTTAACCCACTGTTCCCCAGTAAGACTGACAGTTAACCCAGTGTTCCCCGGTAAGGCTGACAGTTAACCCACTGTTCCCCGGTAAGACTGACAGTTAACCCACTGTTCCCCGGTAAGGCTGACAGTTAGCCGAAGACGTGGATGTTGATTAAGGCAGCCCCCACCCTGCACCTCTCTGATTCAGAGGGGTTGGGTTAAATGCAGAAGACACATTTCAGTTGTACAACAGACTATATATCCCCCTTTTCTCCTCACCTCGCTCCCCCCACCTCCCCATAAAATAAAACCTGAATCTTGCACCCTCCACCCCCCCTTTCTAGCTCTGACTCTACTGACAGCAACGTTATTGAGGAAAAATATACTTTCTATGACTGTGATATGTGGTTGTCCCACCTAGCTATCTGAAGATGAATGTACTGACTATGACTGGTCCACCTAGCTATCTGAAGATGAATGTACTGACTATGACTGGTCCACCTAGCTATCTGGAGATGAATGTACTGACTATGACTGGTCCTCCTAGCTATCTGGAGATGAATGTACTGACTATGACTGGTCCTCCTAGCTATCTGAAGATGAATGTACTGACTATGACTGGTCCACCTAGCTATCTGGAGATGAATGTACTGACTATGACAGTGATGTGTGGTTGTCCCACCTAGCTATCTGAAGATGAATGTACTGACTATGACTGGTCCACCGAGCTATCTGAAGATGAATGTACTGACTATGACTGGTCCACCTAGCTATCTGGAGATGAATGTACTGACTATGACTGGTAGCTATCTGAAGATGAATGTACTGACTATGACTGGTCCACCGAGCTATCTGAAGATGAATGTGACTATGACTGGTCCACCTAGCTATCTGGAGATGAATGTACTGACTATGACTGGTCCACCTAGCTATCTGGAGATGAATGTACTGACTATGACTAGCTATCTGAAGATGAAGATGATGACTGGTCCACCTAGCTACTATGACTATGACTGGTCCACCTAGCTATCTGAAGATGAATGTACTGACTATGACTGGTCCACCTAGCTATCTGAAGATGAATGTACTGACTATGACTGGTCCACCTAGCTATCTGGAGATGAATGTACTGACTATGACTGGGATGAATGTACTGACTATGACTGGTCCACCTAGCTATCTGGAAGATGAATGTACTGACTATGACAGTGACCTAGCTATCTGAAGATGGTTGTGACTGGTCCACCTAGCTATCTGAAGATGAATGTACTGACTATGACTGGTCCACCTAGCTATCTGTAGATGAATGTACTGACTATGACAGTGTCCACCTGCTATCTGAAGATGAATGTACTGTGACTGGTCCACCTAGCTATCTGAAGATGAATGTACTGACTATGACTGGTCCACCTAGCTATCTGAAGATGAATGTACTGACTATGACTGGTCCACCTAGCTATCTGAAGATGAATGTACTGACTATGACTGGGCCACCTAGCTATCTGAAGATGAATGTACTGACTATGACTGGTCCACCTAGCTATCTGAAGATGAATGTACTGACTATGACAGTGATGTGTGGTTGTCCCACCTAGCTATCTGAAGATGAATGTACTGACTATGACTGGTCCACCTAGCTATCTGTAGATGAATGTACTGACTATGACAGTGATGTGTGGTTGTCCCACCTAGCTATCTGAAGATGAATGTACTGACTATGACTGGTCCACCTAGCTATCTGAAGATGAATGTACTGACTATGACTGGTCCACCTAGCTATCTGTAGATGAATGTACTGACTATGACTGGTCCACCTAGCTATCTGTAGATGAATGTACTGACTATGACTGTGATATGTGGTTGTCCCTCCCTGTTATCTGTAGGTGAATGTACTGACTATGACTGTGATATGTGGTTGTCCCACCTAGCTATCTGTAGATGAATGTTCTGACTATGACTGTGATATGTGGTTGTCCCACCTAGTTATCTGTAGGTGAATGTACTGACTATGACTGTGATATGTGGTTGTCCCTCCTAGTTATCTGTAGTTGAATGTACTGACAATGACTGTGATATGTGGTTGTCCCTCCTAGCTATCTGTAGGTGAATGTACTGAATGTAAGTCGCTCTGGATAAGAGCATCTGCTAAGTGACAAAAATGTGAATCCAGGTGAAAGCTATGATCCCTTATTGATGTCACTTTCTAAATCCACTTTAAATCAGTGTAGATGAAGAGGAGGAGACGGGTTAAATAATTATTTTTAAGCCTTGAGACAATTGACACATGGATTGTGTATGTGTGCCATTCAGAGGGTGAACGGGCAAGACAACAGATTTAAGTGTTGTTGAACGAGGTATGTGCCAGGCACACCGGTTTGAGTGTGTCAAGAACTGCAACACTTCCTAATGTTTAGTATACTCAGTGTATAGTGCATTACTTTTGAACTAGGACTAGTGCACTATGTAGGGGGGAAAAAAGTAGTGCACTATGTAGGGAATAGGGTGCCATTTGGGAAACAGCCAGTGTATTTTTTTCCTCAGCGAATGAGACAGAAGAGAGTTGGGTATAAGAAAGACCTCTCTGAGATGAGTATATGACCCGTTGATCTGGCTCTAGCTTCATAGGACTGCACTGTGCGTTGTTGAATGCCGAAGGTGTGGTGGTGTGTGTGTTGACGCGGTTACAGCATAGACCAGTGAGTAACGTTCTCCCAACGTTCCAGTAACATTCCAAACGCAAAGTTGCGGCAACGTTGAGAGAAGGGTTGTTTACAAGGAGAGAAGACAACAGGAGTCAGAAATGAGGCAGAAGCAGTCCAAGCAAGGTGAGGAGTTCATCACAAGAGTTTCTTGGTTTTATTCTCTTTATGCATTGTTTTTTTTTTTTAAATCACCATCTCAGTGTTTCTAAAACCAAGGAACAAAAATAAAGTTATTCCAAAGATATCCAAATGTAGAGATATTAATACAAGAATGTTTGTTTCCCCAAGTAGGACAGAGAGATAGCTATGTCACAATATTCCAAAAAGAGTGCACAGATAGACGTTTGGAAGAAGAGAACAGAATCAGAACAGGTGGCACGGAACAGGCAGGGTTCCGTGGTGGAATGCGGTAAGTCAGAGCAGGCAGTTTGAGTCAAGAGTTAAACATTTTAAAAAGCGTTTTTATTTACAGCATGTTTGTTTGTTTGTTTAGAAGCATCCTTTAACCCCAGTGTTAAAACAGTAAGAAACAACACCCACCACTTCAGCTGGGCTAGGTTACCACCCTATTTAGTCACAGTCCCTCGTCAAATATATTGACTTTATCATTCCTGTTGTTTTACTTTGAATACTCAAAACACTTGCAGAATATCACCTGCTTCCACACTCTGAAAATAAAAAACAACTGATGAAAATAATAATTGTTCTGTGACTCCTCTCCTCTAGAACATTTTGTAAAAAAAACACTGGCGAACACTGTTTCTACCACTTTGTTTCACTGTGCCACGTGTTATCAGACGTTAAACGCTGTATTTATGTATTCTCGCTGAAGTTAAACTGATTGATGCCTAACAACACTGTTGTTGTAGGACTTCATGCCAACGTAGCTGAGGAACAAACAGAGGTCGGCTAGCTAACGAAAAACAGTTCAGCTCTATGTTGAAAATCAGTGAAGCTATAGCTGGTCCATAAGTGGACGTAGAGATGGCACAGGGGTCCATAGGTCTACCAAAGAGACAGGAGGAAGTTGTTTTAAGGACATCACAGGAAGTGGCTGTACTGTACTGTAGCTCATGCTTTTTAACAGGACTGCACAGCACCATGAGGGGACAAATAGGAAACTATCATGCTCCGTATGCAGACAGCATTCTAGAACGCCCCCACGTACTACGCAGCATTCTAAAAACGCCCAAGAGTATATTCTAGAACGCGTACATACGTTCTAGAACGTTCCGGTCACAACCGAAAAGCATGCAGAATATAATGAGCATTGAGCAATGATGGCCGGAGAAGACAGTCAGTTGTAACCATAGAATTACAATGGGTTTTTGATGATAATGAAATGGATCTAGCTCTTCCTCTCCCTTACCTACTACAGGGACAGTTACCGATGGCCCCTGATTCCCTCTGTCCCCATAAGTCAACCAAAAGCACCACTGGTCGGGAAGAAGATGTCTTTATCAGTAAACACTGAAGGACTGCAATCAAAAAAGGTTTGAAATATAGATATAGAAAACACGTAATCACTAGAATGTCTACAAATAAATGATATTTTTTTCAACAAGTCTAGTACAGTAATTCTAGGTATAGATCAGTGTGAGTGTTGGAGGGACAGGGTTGATGAATCCCTTGTTTAGAAGTGAAGCCAGAATGTGTGTGTGGCACAATGACACAAGACCAGACCAAAACTTATCCAGTCAGGAAAAAAAAAAGTGAGGATATTGAAAAGTTTGAAAGATTTTTAAAAAATTAAGGAAAATAATTTACAGAAATACATCAATTCTGTAACAATAATCATCATTGCACAAGTCCTCCGGGGTTCAACGTAGGATTACAACATTCTAATAACTTCCCCCAAATTCCTTGGTTTTCCAGGAATCATGTATGGAAGATTCCGGATTTTTTTACGCCCCTATTTTAACATAAATAAACCAATACAAAACAAAAAGACAGAAACTCAACGAGCAAAATGAGAGAGCATGACGTAAACACGACAGCAACGATAAATAAAGCACATTACTGTTAGGAAGGGAAAGTCGTTTTTTTTTACATTAAGATATCATCGTAATAATAATAATAATAATATAGCATTTAATCCTCACTCACAAGTAACAACAAAGCAGGCGTTTGTCTCTTTCTCCATCCATCAGTCCTTCGGTATTCTCATCACATCTGAACCACTTCACCCCTGCATTCGTCCCTTCCCATCACACACACAGTGAAAACATGACGACCCCACCTTCCCAGACTAACGCAGTGGACCTTCCTTGACCATGCCTATAGCAGCCACAACGACACCCATTCCATATCACTGTAACCTCATGCCACCGTAGAACAACAGTTGGAACCCTGCACATCTAGCCACTGAATTACATCTAACCTCGATCTCCCACAGAAGACATAAGGACAAAAGGCTTCCTTTTCAGGCCAGCTTGAACCCTTTAAGGAACACGGAGTTGTAGACATACTGTAATCATGCCATCATTTCTAAAATCGACAGATTCTAATTCATTATAACACAATGGGCCGCTGATAAATTCCTATGGTACTATCAAATTCTGGAATATAAACCACTGTAAAATGCTGAATAGAACAATATAATATCATGTTCTAAATTACTGTAAAATGCTGAATAGAACACTATAATATAATGTTCTAAACTACTGTAAAATGCTGAATAGAACACTATAATATAATGTTCTAAACTACTGTAAAATGCTGAATAGAACACTATAATATAATGGTCTAAACTACTGTAAAATGCTGAATAGAACACTATAATATAATGGTCTAAACTACTGTAAAATGCTGAATAGAACACTATAATATAATGTTCTAAACTACTGTAAAATGCTGAATAGAACACTATAATATAATGTTCTAAACTACTGTAAAATGCTGAATAGAACACTATAATATAATGTTCTAAACTACTGTAAAATGCTGAATTGAACACTATAATATAATGGTCTAAACTACTGTAAAATGCTGAATAGAACACTATAATATAATGTTCTAAACTACTGTAAAATGCTGAATAGAACACTATAATATAATGTTCTAAACTACTGTAAAATGCTGAATAGAACACTATAATATAATGTTCTAAACTACTGTAAAATGCTGAATAGAACACTATAATATAATGTTCTAAACTACTGTAAAATGCTGAATAGAACACTATAATATAATGTTCTAAACTACTGTAAAATGCTGAATAGAACACTATAATATAATGTTCTAAACTACTGTAAAATGCTGAATAGAACACTATAATATAATGTTCTAAACTACTGTAAAATGCTGAATAGAACACTATAATATAATGTTCTAAACTACTGTAAAATGCTGAATAGGAAGGACACTGTAGAATAATATTGTAAAGACTGTGGAAGCTTAGGTCCTTACTGGTAAGAGAGGGAGGAAGAGGGAAGGTAATACATGGACAGGAAAGCCTACACTAAGAAAAGAAGGGTTCTTTAGCTATGTCCACAGGGGAACCTTTTTTGGTTCCAGATAGAACTATTTTGTGTTCCATGTAGAATCCTCTGTGGAAAGGGTTCTATAACGGAACCCACACACGGGTTCTTCAAAGGGATCTCCTGATTGGGACAGCCGAAGAGCCATTAATGGTTCTGGATAACACTTTGTTTTTCTCTAAGAGTGTACAGGAGAGGCAGGAAGTGTTGAGCAGTGTAGCGAGTAAACGGCCTGACAGTGAGAACCACAGACAAAACTATTAGGAACAGCCAGACACACTGTGTTTCACTCAGTTTATAATATGAACGGTGTGGAAAGCAGCTAGCGATGTGGTTAAAAGATCTGGATGTAGAAGAAGAAGAGAAGCATATTGTTGGAAAGATAAAACGACATTGTTCTGCGCTACGGTCAGCAGGGCCTTGTTGCTCTTAGACACAGATCTAGAATCAGCTTTACCCTCCACAAATCATAACCCTAACCAATTATGGTAACAATGCAAAACTGACTCTAGACCAGTTTATCTAAGGGCAACTTCATCCTACTACTCTGCCCTGTATGATATGCCTCTATATGCCCAGTTAGTAGTGGCTAAGCCGTATTCCAAATTGCACCCTATTCCCTATGTAGTGCACTACTTTTGTAGTGGGCCCAGGTCAAAAGTAGTGCACTACATAGGGAATAGGGTACCAATAGGCCTCTGGTCAAATGTAGTGCACTACTTAGAGAATAGGGTGCAATTTGGGATGCATCCTGCCTCAGTGGCGCCCCCTAACAGTAGTCTATGGTGAGGCAGATAAACTCCTGAATACATTTCCTGTACTGATGTTCAGTTGGGGAGCTGCTGGGGTATTGACCTGGCTGACCAAACGGACCCTCCGCCTCGCGCATCTCCTCGTTCATCCGTGCTAACCGCAACCTGGGAGAGAGAGGGAGAGGTAGGAGAAGGGGGGGGGTAGGGTTGGAGAAGGAGAGGTAGGTGGGTAGGTTTGGTGGGGAGAGGTAGGAGAAGGGAGGTAGGTGGGTAGGTTTGGTGGGGAGAGGTAGGAAAAATATATCGGAGAGAAACAGAAAACAGAATAATATTAACAAAAATTTGGGTAACATTTTGTATTTATTTATTTTATATTTACATTTTAGTCATTTAGTGAGGCGGGGGGGATGCTGGGGGATTATTTAAGATACTTTTAGAAGAGGTATCAGATGTTTTCGGTGAACACTTACAGTGTAACAATATCGGCGTTAGCGGCCTGGACAGCCATGCTCAGAGGGTCGTGACCTTCCTCATCCACCTCCGTCTGACAAGCCCCTCTCTTCAGGAACAGACACACCTGACTAAAGAGAGAGAGAGAGAGATGGATATATATTTATATATACAGTGCCTTGCAAAAGTATTCGGCACACTTGAACTTTGCGACCTTTTGCCACATTTCAGGCTTCAAACATAAAGATATAAAACTGTATTTTTTTGTGAAGAATCAACAACAAGTGGAACACAATCATGAAGTGGAACGACATTTATTGGATATTTCAAACTTTTTTAACAAATCAAAAACTGAAAAATTGGGCGTGCAAATTTATTCAGCCCCTTTACTTTCAGTGCAGCAAACTCTCTCCAGAAGTTCAGTGAGGATCTCTGAATGATCCAATGTTGACCTAAATTACTAATGATGATAAATACAATCCACCTGTGTGTAATCAAGTCTCCATATAAATGCATCTGCACTGTGATAGTCTCAGAAGTCCGTTAAAAGCGCAGAGAGCATCATGAAGAACAAGGAACACACCAGGCAGGTCCGAGATACTGTTGTGAAGAAGTTTAATGCCGGATTTGGATACAAAAAGATTTCCCAAGCTTTAAACATCCCAAGGAGCACTGTGCAAGCGATAATATTGAAATGGAAGGAGTATCAGACCACTGCAAATCTACCAAGACCTGGCCGTCCCTCTAAACTTTCAGCTCATACAAGGAGAAGACTGATCAGAGATGCAGCCAAGAGGCCCATGATCACTCTGGATGAACTGCAGAGATCTACAGCTGAGGTGGGAGACTCTGTCCATAGGACAACAATCAGTCGTATATTGCACAAATCTGGCCTTTATGGAAGAGTGGCAAGAAGAAAGCCATTTCTTAAAGATATCCATAAAAAGTGTTGTTTAAAGTTTGCCACAAGCCACCTGGGAGACACACCAAACATGTGGAAGAAGGTGCTCTGGTCAGATGAAACCAAAATTGAACTTTTTGGCAACAATGCAAAACGTTATGTTTGGCGTAAAAGCAACACAGCTGAACACACCATCCCCACTGTCAAACATGGTGGTGGCAGCATCATGGTTTGGGCCTGCTTTTCTCAGCAGGGACAGGGAAGATGGTTAAAATTGATGGGAAGATGGATGGAGCCAAATACAGGACCATTCTGGAAGGAAACCTGATGGAGTCTGCAAAAGACCTGAGACTGGGACGGAGATTTGTCTTCCAACAAGACAATGATCCAAAACATAAAGCAAAATCTACAATGGAATGGTTCAAAAATAAACATATCCAGGTGTTAGAATGGCCAAGTCAAAGTCCAGACCTGAATCCAATTGAGAATCTGTATAAAGAACTGAAAACTGCTGTTCACAAATGCTCTCCATCCAACCTCACTGAGCTCGAGCTGTTTTCCAAGGAGGAATGGGAAAAAATGTCAGTCTCTCGATGTGCAAAACTGATAGAGACATACCCCAAGCGACTTACAGCTGTAATCGCAGCAAAAGGTGGCGCTACAAAGTATTAACTTAAGGGGGCTGAATAATTTTGCACGCCCAATTTTTCAGTTTTTGATTTGTTAAAAAAGTTTGAAATATCCAATAAATGTCATTCCACTTCATGATTGTGTCCCACTTGTTGTTGATTCTTCACAAAAAAATACAGTTTTATATCTTTATGTTTGAAGCCTGAAATGTGGCAAAAGGTCGCAAAGTTCAAGTGTGCCGAATACTTTCGCAAGGCACTGTATCTAGAGAGAGATATAGATATATTTGCCCCATGGACCTCCCGGTTGCGGCTGGGTCTCTGGTGGCACAGCTAGCACTGCACTGCAGTGCCTTAGACCACTGCGCCACCCGGGAGGCCCCTTATTTTTAATCTGAGCCTAAGTCTTTGTCCTCAGGCCTGGAGGGAAGCCAAAGTAATTCCACTACCCGATAGTGGTAAAGTGGCCTTTACTGGTTCTAACAGCTGACCAATCAGCTTGCTGCCAGCTCTTAGCAAACTGTTGGGAAAAAATGGTGTTTGACCAAAAACAATGCTATTTCTCTGTAAACAAATTAACAACACACTTTCAGCACAATTATAGAGAAGGGCACCCAACATGTACTGCACTGACACAAATGACTGATGATTGGTTGAAAGAAATTGATAATATGAAGATTGTGTGAGCTGTCCTGTTATATTTCAGTGCAGCCTTCGATATTATTGACCATAACCTGTTGAGAAAAGGTATGTCTTATGGATTTTCAACCTCTGCCATATCGTTGATTCAGAGCTATCTATCTAATAGAACACAGAGGGGTTTTCTTTACTGGAAGCTTCTCTAATGTTAAATATGTAAAGTGTGGTGTACCGCAGGGCAGCTCTCTAGGCCCTCTACTCTTTTTTATTTTTTACCAATGACCTGCCACTGGCATTAAACAAAGCCTGTGTGTCCATGAATGTTGATGATTCAACCACATACGCATCAGCAACCACAGCTAATGAAGTCACTGAAACCCTTAACAAAGAGTCTGTAGTCTGTTTTGGAATGGGTGGCCAGTAATAAACTGGTCCTGAACATCTTTAAAACTAAGAGCATTTGTATTTGGTACAAGTTCTAGACCTCAGCTGAATCTGGTAATGAATGGTGTGGCTGTTGAACAAGTTGAGGAGACTAAATTACTTGGTGTTACCTTAGATTGTAAACTGTCGTGATCAAAACATATTGATTCAATGGTTGTAAAGATGGAGAGAGATCTGTCCTTTAAAGAGATGCTCTGCTTTTATGAAACCACACTCCAAAAAAGCAAGTTCTGCTCTAGTCTCATCTTATCTTGATTATTGTCCAGTCGTGTGGTCCAGTGCTGCAAGGAAAGACCTAGTTAAGCTGCAGCTGGTCCAGAACAGAGTGGCACATCTTGCTCTTCATTGTAATCAGAGGGCTGATATAAATACTATGCATGTCAGTCTCTCTTGGCTAAGAGTTGAGGAGAGACTGACTGCATCACTCCTTATTTTAATTAGAAACATTAATGTGTTGGTTATAGACACTCGGTTGTGGTACTCCGTGTATATAAGCAAGTTACCAGGTAAGTATAGTGGTTAGGGATGAATGAATGAATGAATGTCTTACCCTCTGTCACAGGTAGGTAGTGTGGTGTAAGGGTTAGGGATGAATGAATGAATGTCTCTTACCCTGTGTCCCAGGTAGGTAGTGTGATGTAAGGGTTAGGGATGAATGAATGAATCTCTTACCCTGTGTCCCAGGTAGGTAGTGTGGTGTAAGGGTTAGGGATGAATGAATGAATCTCTTACCCTGTGTCCCTGGTAGGTAGTGTGGTGTAAGGGTTAGGGATGAATTAATTAATCTCTTACCCTGTATGTCCCAGGTAGGTAGTGTGGTGTAAGGGTTAGGGAAGAATGAATGAATCTCTTACCCTGTGTCCCAGGTAGGTAGTGTGGTGTAAGGGTTAGGGATGAATGAATGAATGTCTTACCCTGTGTCCCAGGTAGGTAGTGTGGTGTAAGGGTTAGGGATGAATGAATGAATCTCTTACCCTGTGTCCCTGGTAGGTAGTGTGGTGTAAGGGTTAGGGATGAATTAATTAATCTCTTACCCTGTATGTCCCAGGTAGGTAGTGTGGTGTAAGGGTTAGGGAAGAATGAATGAATCTCTTACCCTGTGTCCCAGGTAGGTAGTGTGGTGTAAGGGTTAGGGATGAATGAATGAATGTCTTACCCTGTGTCCCAGGTAGGTAGTGTGGTGTAAGGGTTAGGGATGAATGAATGAATCTCTTACCCTGTGTCCCAGGTAGGTAGTGTGGTGTAAGGGTTAGGGATGAATGAATGAATCTCTTACCCTGTGTCCCAGGTAGGTAGTGTGGTGTAAGGGTTAGGGAAGAATGAATGAATCTCTTACCCTCTGTCCCAGGTAGGTAGTGTGGTGTAAGGGTTAGGGATGAATGAATGAATCTCTTACCCTGTGTCCCAGGTAGGTAGTGTGATGTAAGGGTTAGGGAAGAATGAATGAATATCTTACCCTGTGTCCTAGGTAGGTAGTGTGGTGTAAGGGTTAGGGATGAATGAATGAATCGCTTACCCTGTGTCCCAGGTAGGTAGTGTGGTGTAAGGGTTAGGGATGAATGAATGAATCTCTTACCCTCTGTCCCAGGTGCACGATTTCAAATGATCAGGACGATCAGGTTTTGACCTTTTTGCTTGCCCAAGTTAGAATACCTCATGATAAGCTGCAGACCACACTATTTACCGAGAGGTTTTCTTTCATCTCTATTTTTCCTAGCTGTCCATTTACCGCCACAAACCGATGCTGGCACTAAGACCGCACTCAACGAGCTGTATGGGACCGCACTCAACGAGCTGTATGGGACCGCACTCAACGAGCTGTATGGGACCGCACTCAACGAGCTGTATGGGACCGCACTCAACGAGCTGTATGGGACCGCACTCAACGAGCTGTATGGGACCGCACTCAATGGGACCATAAGCAAACAAGAAAATGCTCATTCAGAGGAGGTGCTTCTCGTGGTTGGTGATTTTAACGCAGGAAAGCTGAAATCTGTTGTACCCCCATTTTTTTTTATCCCATGCTAATCTACAGGAATGTCTCCTTTTTTACCCCATGCTAATCTACAGGAATGTCTCCTTTTTTACCCCATGCTAATCTACAGGAATGTTTCATTTTTTATCCCATGATAATCTACAGGAATGTCTCCTTTTTTATCCCATGCTAATCTACAGGAATGTCTCCTTTTTATCCCATGCTAATCTACAGGAATGTCTCCTTTTTTACCCCATGCTAATCTACAGGAATGTCTCCTTTTTATCCCATGCTAATCTACAGGAATGTCTCCTTTTTTACCCCATGCTAATCTATAGGAATGTCTCCTTTTTACCCCATGCTAATCTACAGGAATGTCTCCTTTTTTACCCCATGCTAATCTACAGGAATGTCTCCTTTTTACCCCATGCTAATCTACAGGAATGTATCCTTTTTACCCCATGCTAATCTACAGGAATGTCTCATTTTTACCCCATGCTAATCTACAGGAATGTCTCCTTTTTTACCCCATGCTAATCTACAGGAATGTCTCATTTTTACCCCATGCTAATCTACAGGAATGTTTCCTTCTTGCCCCATGCTAATCTACAGGAATGTTTCCTTCTTGCCCCATGCTAATCTACAGGAATGTTTCATTTTTTATCCCATGCTAATCTACAGGAATGTTTCATTTTTTATCCCATGCTAATCTACAGGAATGTTTCCTTTTTTACCCCATGCTAATCTACAGGAATGTTTCCTTCTTATCCCATGCTAATCTACAGGAATGTCTCCTTTTTACCCCATGCTAATCTACAGGAATGTCTCCTTTTTACCCCATGCTAATCTACAGGAATGCCTCCTTTTTATCCCATGCTAATCTACAGGAATGTTTCCTTTTTATCCCATGCTAATCTACAGGAATGTTTCCTTCTTATCCCATGCTAATCTACAGGAATGTTTCATTCTTATCCCATGCTAATCTACAGGAATGTTTCCTTCTTATCCTATGCTAATCTACAGGAATGTTTCATTTTTATCCCATGCTAATCTACAGGAATGTCTCCTTTTTATCCCATGCTAATCTACAAGAATGTTTCACTAGCACAGACTGAAATATGTTCTGGGATTCATTCGATAACATTGAGGAGTTTACCATATCAGTCACCGGCTTCATTAATAAGTGCATCGTCGACGTTGTTCCCACAGTGACCGTACGTACATATCCCAACCAGAAGCCATGGATTACAGGCAACATCTGCACTGAGAAACAGGCTAGAGCTGCCACTTTCAGGGAGCGGGACACTAATCCGGGACAGATGCACCAAGTCTGGAACCAAAAATACCCTGAACAGCTTCTACCCCCAAGCCACAAGACTGCTAAATAGTTAACCAAATAGCTACCCCGACTATCTGCATTGAACCCCCTTTGCACAAACTATTTGGACTCATTACACACGTTGCTGTTACTGCTTATTATCTATCCTGTTGCCGAGTCACTTTCCCACTAGATATATGTACACGTCTACCTCAATGACCTTGTTCCGCAGCACATCAACTCCGTACTGGTACCCCGTGTATATAGCCTGGTACCCCCGTGTATATAGCCTGGGACCCGTGTATATAGCCTGGTACCCCGTGTATATAGCCTGGTACCCCCGTGTATATAGCCTGGTACCCCCGTGTATATAGCCTGGTACCCCGTGTATATAGCCTGGTACCCCGTGTATATAGCCTGGTACCCCCGTGTATATAGCCTGGTAAGTTATTGTTACTCTTTGTGGATTAATTCCTTGTCGTTATTATTTTAAAATGATTATTCTCTATTTTCTTTCTCTCTGCATTGTTGGGAACGACCCGACCCGTAAGTAAGAATTTCACTGTTGTTTACAAAGCAGGTTACAAATAAAATTTGATTTGAAAAAAAAAAAAGTAGGTAGAGTGGTATAGGGGTTAGGGATGAATAAATTAATGAATGTCTCTCACCCTGTATGTCCCAGGTAGGTAGTGTGGTGGAGGGGTAATGAATGTCTCTCACCCTGTATGTCCCAGGTAGGTAGTGTGGTGGAGGGGTAATGAATGTCTCTCACCCTGTATGTCCCAAGGAGGTAGTGTGGTGGAGGGGTAATGAATGTCTCTCACCCTGTATGTCCCAGGTAGGTAGTGTGGTGGAGGGGTAATGAATGTCTCTCACCCTGTATGTCCCAAGGAGGTAGTGTGGTGGAGGGGTAATGAATGTCTCTCACCCTGTATGTCCCAAGGAGGTAGTGTGGTGGAGGGGTAATGAATGACTCTCACCCTGTATGTCCCAAGGAGGTAGTGTGGTGGAGGGGTAATGAATGACTCTCACCCTGTATGTCCCAGGTAGGTAGCGTGGTGAAGGGGTAATGAATGTCTCTCACCCTGTATGTCCCAGGTAGGTAGTGTGGTGGAGGGGTAATGAATGTCTCTCACCCTGTATGTCCCAGGTAGGTAGCGTGGTGGAGGGGTCCTCTCCCCCCCATGTCCCTCTGGTTCACATCAGCCCCATTCTGCAGCAGGAACTCACACGCTGTCAGAGAGCCCTGACAGAGGAGAGAGAATGAGGGGAAGAGGGAGAGAGAGAGTGGTGGTGGGGGGAGGAGAGTGATGGGGAGGGAAGAGGGAGAGAGAGTGGAGGGGGGAGGAGAGTGATGGGAGAGGGAAGAGAGAGAGAGAGAGTGGTGGGGGAGGGAAGAGGGAGAGAGAGAGTGGTGGTGGGGGGAGGAGAGTGATGGGGAGGGAAGAGGGAGAGAGAGTGGTGGGGGGAGGGAAGAGGGAGAGAGAGAGTGATGGGGGGAGGAGAGTGATGGGGAGGGAAGAGGGAGAGAGAGAGTGGTGGGGGGAGGAGAGTGTTGGGGAGGGAAGAGGGAGAGAGAGAGTGATGGGGGGAGGAGAGTGATGGGGAGGGAAGAGGGAGAGAGAGAGTGGTGGGGGGGAGGAGAGTGATGGAGGAGGGAAGAGGGAGAGAGAGAGTGGTGGGGGAGGAAAGTGGTGGGGGAGGGAAGAGGGAGAGAGAGAGTGGTGGGGGAGGAGAGTGATGGGGAGGGAAGAGCGAGAGAGAGAGAGACCACAGTGTCGTATTAGAACACAGTGTCCTATCAGACCACAGTGTCGTATCGGACCACAGTGTCGTATCGGACCACAGTGTCGTATCAGACCACAGTGTCGTATCAGAGCACAGTGTCCTATCAGAACACAGTGTTGTATCGGACCACAGTGTCCTATCAGACCACAGTGTCCTATCAGACCACAGTATCCTATCAGACCACAGTGTCCTATCAGACCACAGTGTCCTATCAGAACACAGTGTCGTATCGGACCACAGTGTCGTATCGGAACACAGTGTCCTATCAGACCACAGTGTCGTATCGGACCACAGTGTCCTATCAGACCACAGTGTCGTATCAGACCACAGTGTCGTATCGGAACACAGTGTCGTATCGGAACACAGTGTCCTATCAGACCACAGTGTCGTATCGGACCACAGTGTCCTATCAGACCACAGTGTCGTATCGGACCACAGTGTCCTATCAGACCACAGTGTCCTATCAGACCACAGTGGCGTATCAGACCACAGTGTCGTATCAGACCACAGTGTCGTATCAGACCACAGTGTCGTATCGGACCACAGTGTCCTATCGGACCACAGTGTCGTATCAGACCACAGTGTCGTATCAGACCACAGTGTCATATGTATCAAGGCAGGCTGCTGAGGCGAGAACGACTCATAATAACATCTGGAATAAAACCATGGAAACCGTGTATTTGATACCATTCCATTTATTCTGTTCCAGCCATTACTATAAACCTGTCCTTCCTAAATAAGGTGCCACCAGCCGCCTGTGGCCTGTATAGTGTGTGTCTGCACTCTGTCCAACCCTGCCTATACCGTGTATATAGTGTCTGCCTATAGCGTCTATAGCGTGTATCTTACCTCTGTCCCGGCCTGTATAGTGTGTGTATCTATAGTGTGTATCTTACCCCTGTCACGGCCTGTATGAGCGGGGTCTTTCCCTCCTCATCGCTGGCAGAGTGGACGTCTGCCCCGTGCGCCAGCGCCTCGGCCATGAGTGGCAGGTTGTGTAGCCGTGACGACCGGTAGAGCAACGCCCCCGGGGGGAGGGGCTCCTCAGGGTCTGATCCCGCCTCCTGCTCTATCTCCACCTCCCCGCTAGACTCCTCCTCTTCTGACTCACCCTCACACTCTACTGGGGCGAGGGGGAGGGAGGGAGAAGGAGAGAGTGTGGGAGGGGGGGTGGAGAATGAGGGAGAGGAGGGTTAGTCTGGCTACTACAGTTTGACAAAGTCCTAAAATACGACTAGCGATGAACCTTTGAAAGTACACAGTCTGTAAATTCTGACGTGCACACACAATTTTACATGTTAGCCATTTAGCAGACGCTCTTGTCCAGAGCGACTTACAATTCGTGCGTTTAGAAAGCTAGGTGGACCAGTCATAGTCAGTACATTCATCTTCAGATAGCTAGGTGGACCAGTCATAGTCAGTACATTCAGCTTCAGATAGCTCGGTGGACCAGTCATAGTCAGTACATTCATCTACAGATAGCTAGGTGGACCAGTCATAGTCAGTACATTCATCTTCAGATAGCTAGGTGGGACAACCACATATCACAGTCATAGTCAGTACATTCATCTACAGATAGATAGGTGGACCAGTCATAGTCAGTACATTCATCTTCAGATAGCTAGGTGGGACACCACATATCACAGTCATAGTCAGTACATTCATCTACAGATAGATAGGTGGACCAGTCATAGTCAGTACATTCATCTTCAGATAGCTAGGAGGACCAGTCATAGTCAGTACATTCATCTTCAGATAGCTAGGTGGACCAGTCATAGTCAGTACATTCATCTTCAGATAGCTAGGAGGACCAGTCATAGTCAGTACATTCATCTTCAGATAGCTAGGTGGACCAGTCATAGTCAGTACATTCATCTTCAGATAGCTAGGTGGACCAGTCATAGTCAGTACATTCATCTTCAGATAGCTAGGTTTGACAACCACAGATCACAGTCAGTAAATTCAAGTGACTTACCCTCCTCGGTGACACTGTCGACCACTGAGCCAAACACCAGGATGTCTGTGCTCCCGTCTGTACTGCCTCCCAGCCCACTGTCGCTGCTCAGACCTGCAGGGCCAACCAGCGCCAAGCCATGGACACGTTAGTCACTACACCTCCTCCCCTGAAGCTCCACAACAAGACCTCCTTATAGCCCCAAACCCGGTCTCCTCACCAGCTAGGTACACCCCCCTAAACACTCCTCCTAACCCCCCCTAAACACTCCTCCTAACCCCCCCTAAACACTCCTCCTAACCCCAACCCCCCTAAACACTCCTCCTAACCACCCCTAAACACTCCTCCTAACCCCCCCCTAAACACTCCTCCTAACCCCAACCCCCCTAAACACTCCTCCTAACCCTAACCCCCCTAAACACTCCTCCTAACCCCCCCTAAACACTCCTCCTAACCCTAACCCCCCCTAAACACTCCTCCTAACCCTAACCCCCCTTAAACACTCCTAACCCTAACCCCCCCTCCTAACCCTACCCCCCCTAAACACTCCTCCTAACCCTAACCCCCCTAAACACTCCTCCTAACCCTAACCCCCCCTAAACACTCCTCCTAACCCTAACCCCCCCTAAACACTCCTCCTAACCCTACCCCCCCCTAAACACTCCTAACCCTAACCCTAACCCCCCCTAAACACTCCTCCTAACCCTAACCCTAACCCCCCCCTAAACACTCCTCCTAACCCTAACCCTACCCCCCCCTAAACACTCCTCCTAACCCTAACCATCCCTAAACACTCCTCCTAACCCTAACCCCCCCTAAACACTCCTCCTAACCCTAACCCCCCCTAAACACTCCTAACCCTAACCCCCCTAAACACTCCTCCGAACCCTAACCCCCCTAAACAGTCCTCCTAACCATCCTCTGGCAGCCTCTCAATCCCTAAAATAAACCCCTTCTGACCCCAATCTACCCTTCTGACCCCAATCTACCCTACTGACCCCAATCTACCCTACTGACCCCAATCCACCCTACTGACCCCAATCCACCCTACTGACCCCAATCTACCCTGCTGACCCCAACCCACCCTACTGAACCCAATCTACCATACTGACCCCAATCTACCCTACTGACCCCAATCCACCCTTCTGACCCCAATCTACCCTTCTGACCCCAATCTACCCTGCTGACCCCAATCTACCCTGCTGACCCCAATCCCCCCATATAGAACCAAGCCTCATCTCCACCCCAACAGTTCCTTCTAAAGCCTCATCTCCACCCCAACAGTTCCTTCTAAAGCCTCATCTCCACCCCAACAGTTCCTTCTAAAGCCTCATCTCCACCCCAACAGTTCCTTCTAAAGCCTCATCTCCATCCCAACAGTTCCTTCTAAAGCCTCATCTCCACCCCAACAGTTCCTTCTAAAGCCTCATCTCCACCCCAACAGTTCCTTCTAAAGCCTCATCTCCATCCCAACAGTTCCTTCTAAAGCCTCATCTCCACCCCAACAGTTCCTTCTAAAGCCTCATCTCCACCCCAACAGTTCCTTCTAAAGCCTCATCTCCACCCCAACAGTTCATTCTAAAGCCTCATCTCCACCCCAACAGTTCCTTCTAAAGCCTCATCTCCACCCCAACAGTTCCTTCTAAAGCCTCATCTCCACCCCAACAGTTCCTTCTAAAGCCTCATCTCCACCCCAACAGTCCCTTCTAAAGCCTCATCTCCACCCCAACAGTTCCTTCTAAAGCCTCATCTCCACCCCAACAGTTCCTTCTAAAACCTCATCTCCACCCCAACAGTTCCTTCTAAAGCCTCATCTCCATCCCAACAGTCCCTTCTAAAGCCTCATCTCCACCCCAACAGTTCCTTCTAAAACCTCATCTCCACCCCAACAGTTCCTTCTAAAGCCTCATCTCCACCCCAACAGTTCCTTCTAAAGCCTCATCTCCACCCCAACAGTTCCTTCTAAAACCTCATCTCCACCCCAACAGTTCCTTCTAAAGCCTCATCTCCACCCCAACAGTTACTTCTAAAGCCTCATCTCCAGTCCCAAAACATCTATTATCCCGTTTGTTCTCTCTGGTTGGCAGGTGAGTGTGTGTCAGACCACAGCCACACATAGATAACTCTGGGTCAGTCTTACTGCGGGAAACTCTGGGCCAGAGTTACTGCGGGAAACTCTGGGACAGACTTACTGCGGGAAACTCTGGGACAGACTTATTGCGGGAAACTCTAGTTCAGACTTACTGCGGGTAACCCTGGGTCAGACTTACTGCGGGGAACTCTGAGCCAGACTTACTGCGGGAAACTCTGGGTCAGACTTACTGCGGGAAACTCTGGGTCAGACTTACTGCGGGAAACTCTGGGTCAGACTTACTGCGGGAAACTCTGAGCCACACTTACTGCGGGAAACTCTGAGCCACACTTACTGCGGGAAACTCTGAGCCACACTTACTGCGGGAAACTCTGAGCCACACTTACTGCGGGAAACTCTGAGCCACACTTACTGCGGGAAACTCTGAGCCACACTTACTGCGGGAAACTCTGGGCCAGACTTACTGCGGGGAACTCTGGCCAGACTTACTGCGGGAAACTCTGGGCCAGACTTACTGCGGGAAACTCTGGGCCAGACTTACTGCGGGAAACTCTGGGTCAGACTTACTGCGGGAAACTCTGGGCCAGACTTACAGCGGGTAACTCTGAGCCACACTTACTGCGGGAAACTCTGAGTCAGACTTACTGCGGGGAACTCTGGGCCAGACTTACTGCGGGGAACTCTGGGCCAGACTTACTGCGGGAAACTCTGGGCCAGACTTACTGCGGGAAAACTCTGGGCCAGACTTACTGCGGGAAAACTCTGGGCCAGACTTACTGCGGGAAAACTCTGGGCCAGACTTACTGCGGGAAAACTCTGGGCCAAACTTACTGCGGGAAACTCTGGGCCAGACTTACTGCGGGAAACTCTGGGCCAGGCTTACTGCGGGAAACTCTGGGGCAGGCTTACTGCGGGAAACTCTGAGCCAGATTTACTGCGGGAAACTCTGAGCCACACTTACTGCGGGAAACTGGGACAGACTTACTGCGGGAAACTCTGAGCCAGACTTACTGCGGGAAACTCTGGGTCAGACTTACTGCGGGAACTCTGAGCCACACTTACTACGGGAAACTCTGGGTCAGACTTACTGCGGGAAACTCTGGGTCAGACTTACTGCGGGAAACTGAGCCAGACTTACTGCGGGCAACTCTGGGTCAGACTTACTGTGGGAAACTCTGGGCCAGACTTACTGCGTGAAACTCTGAGCCACACTTACAACGGGAAACTCTGAGCCACACTTACTACGGGAAACTCTGGGTCAGACTTACTGCGGGAAACTCTGAGCCACACTTACTACGGGAAACTCTGGGTCAGACTTACTGCGGGAAACTCTGGGTCAGACTTACTGCGGGAAACTCTGGGTCAGACTTACTGCGGGAAACTGAGCCAGACTTACTGCGGGAAACTCTGGGTCAGACTTACTGCGGGAAACTCTGGGCCAGACTTACTGCGGGAAACTCTGAGCCACACTTACAACGGGAAACTCTGAGCCACACTTACTACGGGAAACTCTGGGTCAGACTTACTGCGGGTTCCATTGCCAGTGTCGAAGTAGGAGAAGAGATTGTCCATCTCATCAGGACAAAACAGAGAGTCACGACGGAGCTTCGCTGCTGCTGCAGCTGAGGACATACAGGAGAGAGAGAGAGAGAGAGTCTTAATATCACCTCATATTACAAAAAGGTTTCCAGACAGGATCTCTCATTATTTATTTGACAAAAGTAAAAGTGATAAAGTACAAGGGTTTGAAGATATGGAGGGACTGGTTTTAAATCCCCAGACTGTTTGAAGTGTCAGAAATTGGGATTGGGTCTCGTGACGACGTCTGCAGTCTGCTGCCTGTCTGATGGAGCCGGACAGAGCAAACGGTTCAGCATCACATGCTTTCCTCAAGACTCTTCCACGACAGCTAAATGGATATTTTTGCTAGTTGTATTGTCCTTCAAGACATATGCAGGACAGCTTTCCACGGCTTAAACATTCAGTCAACTGCAGAAGGAGAGGAGAGGAGAGAGAGAGTTTAGTCACCTGCGGAGAGGTTTCCTGGTGAAATCAAACCGGGGTCGTGTCGGTATTTCCGGCGGGTTTTGGGCGCTCCTCGCATGGAGCTGTTGTGGCGATGACACTTCTTCACGCTCCAGGGGCGGGACTTCCTCTCGCCTTCCACCAATGAGTCACTGACACTCATCTTCTTCAGGAAACGCCTCTCCACATATTTAGCCTTGATCCACGCCTCCTTCTCTTGTCTAAGAGAGAGAGAGAGAGAGAGGGAAGACCGTATGTGTCACGTTTAGGAGTCTCCTAGCCAATAGGAGATGAGGGAAGACCATATATGTCATGTTTAGGAGTCTCCTAGCCAATAGGAGATGAGGGAAGACCATATGTGTCATGTTTAGGAGTCTCCTAGCCAATAGGAGACGAGGGAAGAAAGTATATGTCATGTTTAGGAGTCTCCTAGCCAATAGGAGATGAGGGAAGACCATATATGTCATGTTTAGGAGTCTCCTAGCCTATAGGAGATGAGGGAAGACCATATATGTCATGTTTAGGAGTCTCCTAGCCTATAGGAGACGAGGGAAGACCTTATATGTCATGTTTAGGAGTCTCCTAGCCAATAGGAGATGAGGGAAGACCATATATGTCATGTTTAGGAGTCTCCTAGCCTATAGGAGATGAGGGAAGACCATATATGTCATGTTTAGGAGTCTCCTAGCCAATAGGAGATGAGGGAAGACGATATATGTCATGTTTAGGAGTCTCCTAGCCTATAGGAGATCAGGGAAGACAATATATGTCATGTTTAGGAGTCTCCTAGCCAATAGGAGATGAGGGAAGACGATATATGTCATGTTTAGGAGTCTCCTAGCCTATAGGAGATCAGGGAAGACAATATATGTCATGTTTAGGAGTCTCCTAGCCATTAGGAGATGAGGGAAGACCATATATGTCATGTTTAGGAGTCTCCTAGCCAATAGGAGATGAGGGAAGACCATATATGTCATGTTTAGGAGTCTCCTAGCCAATAGGAGATGAGGGAAGACCATATATGTCATGTTTAGGAGTCTCCTAGCCAATAGGAGATGAGGGAAGACCATATATGTCATGTTTAGGAGTCTCCTAGCCAAACGGAGATGAGGGAAGACGATATATGTCATGTTTATGAGTCTCCTAGCCAATAGGAGATGAGGGAAGACCGTATGTGTCATGTTTAGGAGTCTCCTAGCCAATAGGAGATGAGGGAAGACGATATATGTCATGTTTATGAGTCTCCTAGCCAATAGGAGACCAGTGCTCACCTAGGACTGGAAGGTCCAGGTTTCTTCACTCCCAGTTCCTCACAAGCTCCCTCATAGATGTGGTTAATCACATTGTTACCCAGCTCACACATCAACTGGAGACAGAGAGAAAGATAGCAGAGAAGAAACGATTAGGTGAGGAATTTCATAACCCCGAAACACGAAGAGAGATATTCCCAGAGTCCCAAGAAACTTCTTTGAAAGGATTTACGTCATATCTTTAATCACGAAGATGATGCAGAGCAGGAAGTGAGAAACTCACCTTGAGTAGCTCTGGTTCCCAGGAGTCCAGTGTTAGTGAACGAACCTTGGAGCAATGAACCCCCAGACTCCTGTAGAAGACACAACACAGAGAGAGAAAGACAACAGGTCAGATACAGCGGCGTTTCCTAAACTCCGAGTAGAGTATGTGTGTTGCGTAGCCTGTAATCTGTGAATATATGGAGGGACAAGTGTCATCCCCAGACTGTCTGAAGTGACAGAAATCGGGATTAGGTCTCGTGATGATGATGTCTGCAGTCTGCTTCCTGTCTGTCACTTTCACCTGTTCTACTTCCTGTCTCTCACTGCTGTTTGGCTGTTCTTTCACTTGTTCTACTTCCTGTCTCTCGCTGCTGTTTGGCTGTTCTTTCACTTGTTCTACTTCCTGTCTCTCGCTGCTGTTTGGCTGTTCTTTCACTTGTTCTACTTCCTGTCTCTCGCTGCTGTTTGGCTTTTCTTTCACTTGTTCTACTTCCTGTCTCTCGCTGCTGTTTGGCTGTTCTTTCACTTGTTCTACTTCCTGTCTCTCGCTGCTGTTTGGCTGTTCTTTCACTTGTTCTACTTCCTGTCTCTCGCTGCTGTTTGACTGTTCTTTCACTTGTTCTACTTCCTGTCTCTCGCTGCTGTTTGGCTGTTCTTTCACTTGTTCTACTTCCTGTCTCTCGCTGCTGTTTGGCTGTTCTTTCACTTGTTCTACTTCCTGTCTCTCGCTGCTGTTTGACTGTTCTTTCACTTGTTCTACTTCCTGTCTCTCGCTGCTGTTTGGCTGATCTTTCACTTGTTCTACTTCCTGTCTCTCGCTGCTGTTTGACTGTTCTCTGTCAGATGGGGTGTCACAGGTGAGGACTGAACTGACGGAAGTGTGGTAAACACCTGTCAATCCGTTAAAAGTTGACGGCTGCCTGAAGTCAGAAAACAAGGTGCAGTCATTGTAAATTGCTCACCCGTGATTTAGGTTCCCGTGAAGTCCTTAATGCAGAGAATTGTTTCCAGTGTTGTTTTTAGTTTCCTACCTGTGGCATTGTGGGTACTGTAGTTTACCTGTGTATGCCGGAGCACTTAATGCATAGACGTGTGCTTAGGTTGTTGTAATTTAGTCTAGTTCACTGTAGCATTGTCTGTATTGTAGTCTAGCACCCTCAAACTCAACTCTGGACCTCGAAGCCAGTTCCACTGTGTTTTTACATTGTTCCCCTCTAATCGGGGACTGATTTAGACCTGGGACACCAGGTGGGTGCAATTCATTATCAGATAGAACAGAGAATCAGCAGGCTCCGGATCTCGTAGGGTAAGAGTTGAGTACCCCTGGTCTAGTGATTCCCTACCTGTAGCATTGTGGGTAGTGTAGTTTACCTGTGTATGCCAGAGCACTCGATGCAGAGCAGGACTCCCAGGTTGATGGAGGCCCAGCATGGTGCAGCCTGGGAACAGTCACAACACAGCTCATTACCCGGGAGGGTCTGCACCCGGTGGAGGATGCTCTCCCCCCTGCCCTCACCCCCTCTCCCCCATTTCTCCCCGCGGGGCTCGCTGGCTGAGTCTATACTGCTGGTAGAGGGGGAGGCTGTCCTGTCCAGACGCTAGAGAGAGACAGAACAAACGGTGGTTATGGTTAGTTATACTGCTGGTGGGTGGGTCCCAGCTAAAGGCTTTAGGCCAGCTAGTTATACTGCTGGTGGGTGGGTCCCAGCTAAAGGCTTTAGGCCAGCTAGTTATACTGCTGGTGGGTGGGTCCCAGCTAAAGGCATTAGGCCAGCTAGTTATACAGCTGGTGGGTGGGTCCCAGCTAAAGGCTTTAGGTCAGCTAGTTATACTGCTGGTGGGTGGGTCCCAGCTATAGGCTTTAGGCCAGCTAGTTATACTGCTGGTAGGTCCCAGCTAAAGGCGTTAGGCCAGCTAGTTATACTGCTGGTGGGTGGGTCCCAGCTAAAGGCTTTAGGTCAGCTAGATATACTGCTGGTGGGTCCCAGCTAAAGGCTTCAGGCCAGCTAGTTATACTGCCGGTGGGTCCCAGCTAAAGGCTTTAGGCCAGCTAGTTATACTGCTGGTGGGTGGGTCCCAGCTAAAGGCTTTAGGCCAGCTAGTTATACTGCCGGTGGGTGGGTCCCAGCTAAAGGCTTTAGGCCAGCTAGTTATACTGCAGGTGGGTCCAAGCTAAAGGCTTTAGGCCAGCTAGTTATACTGCAGGTGGGTCCAAGCTAAAGGCTTTAGGCCAGCTAGTTATACTGCAGGTGGGTCCAAGCTAAAGGCTTTAGGCCAGCTAGTTATACTGCAGGTGGGTCCAAGCTAAAGGCTTTAGGCCAGCTAGTTATACTGCAGGTGGGTCCCAGCTAAAGGCTTTAGGCCAGCTGGTGGGTGGGTCCCAGCTAAAGGCTTTAGGCCAGCTGGTGGGTGGGTCCCATCTAAAGGCTTTAGGCCAGCTGGTGGGTGGGTCCCAGCTAAAGGCTTTAGGCCAGCTGGTGGGTGGGTCCCAGCTAAAGGCTGTCAGATGGAACAATCAATGTCATTCTCTCTATAGGTTTCATGTTAGGGTCAGTACCTCAATGTCGTTCTCTCTGTAGGGTTCATGTTAGGGTCAGTACCTCAATGTAGTTCTCTCTGTAGGGTTCATGTTACGGTTAGGGTTAGTACCTCAAAGTCGTTCTCTCTGTAGGGTTCATGTTAGGGTCAGGGTTAGTGTTAATATTAAGGATAGGGTTAATGTTAGGATTAGAGTTGAGGTTAGAGTCAGGGTTAATGTTAGGGTTAGAGTTGAGGTTAGAGTCAGGGTTAATGTTAGGGTTAGAGTTGAGGTTAGAGTCAGGGTTAATGTTAGGGTTAGGATTAGAGTTGAGGTTAGAGTCAGGGTTAATGTTAGGGTTAGGATTAGAGTTGAGGTTAGGTTTTAGAGTCAGGGTTAATGTTAGGGTTAGGATTAAGAGTTGAGGTTAGTCAGGGTTAATGTTGGGGTTAGGATTAGAGTTGAGGTTAGTCAGGGTTAATGTTAGGGTTAGGATTAAGAGTTGAGGTTAGTCAGGGTTAATGTTGGGGTTAGGATTAGAGTTGAGGTTAGTCAGGGTTAATGTTGGGGTTAGGATTAGAGTTGAGGTAAGTCAGGGTTAATGTTAGGGTTAGGATTAGAGTTTAGGTTAGAGTCAGGTTTAATGTTAGGGTTAGGATTAGAGTTGAGGTTAGAGTCAGGGTTAATGTTAGGGTTAGGATTAGAGTTGAGGTTAGTCAGGGTTAATGTTAGGATTAGAGTTGAGGTAAATCAGGGTTAATGTTAGGGTTAGGATTAGAGTTGAGGTTAGTCAGGGTTAATGTTAGGATTAGAGTTGAGGTTAGTCAGGGTTATTGTTAGGTTTAGGATTAGAGTTGAGGTTAGTCAGGGTTAATGTTAGGGTTAGAGTTGAGGTTAGAGTCAGGGTTAATGTTAGGGTTAGGATTAGAGTTGAGGTTAGTCAGGGTTAATGTTAGGGTTAGAGTTGAGGTTAGTCAGGGTTAATGTTAGGTTTAGGATTAGAGTTGAGGTTAGTCAGGGTTAATGTTAGGGTTAGGATTAAGAGTTGAGGTTAGTCAGGGTTAATGTTAGGGTTAGGATTAGAGTTCAGGTTAGTCAGGGTTAATGTTAGGATTAGAGTTGAGGTAAATCAGGGTTAATGTTAGGGTTAGGATTAGAGTTGAGGTTAGTCAGGGTTAATGTTAGGTTTAGGATTAGAGTTGAGGTTAGTCAGGGTTAATGTTAGGGTTAGGATTAAGAGTTGAGGTTAGTCAGGGTTAATATTAGGATTAGGGGCAGGGTTAGAGTCAGGGTTAATTTTGGGGTTAGTGCCAGGATTGATTTTAGGGTTAGGGTTGAGGTCAGGGCCGGTACCTCGATGTAGTAGTTGTCTGATATCTCTCTGTATGCAGAGGCAATGGAGGCCTGTACAGCTTGGATCCAGGCCTGCCGTAACTTCTCTGACTCTGCCTGGAGCATACAGCTCCTAGTGGGAGAGAGGAGGGTGAGGAGAGGACACACACATACACACCGATCATATACACACACACACACACCGATAGATCATATTCACCCACACACACACACCAATCATATACACACACACATACACCGATAGATCATATTCACCCACACACACACACCGATCATATACACACACACACACACACACACACACACACACACACACATACACACATACACACACACACACACACCGATAGATCATACTCACCCACACACACACCGATCATATACACACACACATACACCGATAGATCATATTCACCCACACACACACACTGATCATATACACACACACACACACACACACACACACACACACACACACACACACACACACACACACACACACACACACACACCGATAGATCATACTCACCCACACACACACCGATCATATACACACACACATACACCGATAGATCATATTCACCCACACACACACACACACACACACACACACACACACACACACACACACACACACACACACACACAACGATCATATTCACACATATACACACACATACTTACTTAGTGGGGGACACCACCTCAAAGCAGAACCTCCTCTCTCCGTCCTCGCAAGGTTTGACTGAACACAGCCTCAGGTCCTCCACCACCACCGTCAGGGCATCCTATTGGCAGAGAGCAGTGTCAATCAAAACACAACATTCTTTCATTGGCTGAGAGCGGTGTCAACAAAAACCCAACATCCTTTCATTGGCTGAGTATCTTCAGCCCCTTCTCTTGTAATTTAGTCAGGGGGCCACCACATATTGTCTTTGGGGCCACCCTGGATTTAGCCTCAAATCCAATATGGTGTCCAAAATCCAATATGGTGTCCAAAGTCCAATATGGTTGGCATTGTAACAGTAGTGTTTGTAGTTCTGGGGCCTGACCAGGTTACACAGCTAACAGTAGTGGTTGTAGTTCTGGGGCCTAAACCAGGTTAAACAGCTAACAGTAGTGTTTGTAGTTCTGGGGCCTGACCAGGTTACACAGCTAACAGTAGTGGTTGTAGTTCTGGGGCTGAGAAGGAATATCACCACAGCAAGCAAGGTACTTGGAGTCCAACAGACAGGCCTGGATGAGATCTTTAAGGTCAGGGCCCTCCCCAAGGTACTTGGAGTCCAACAGACAGGCCTGGATGAGATCTTTAAGGTCAGGACCCTCCCCAAGGTACTTGGAGTCCAACAGACAGGCCTGGATGAGATCTTTAAGGTCAGGGCCCTCCCCAAGTTACTTGGAGTCCAACAGACAGGCCTGGATGAGATCTTTAAGGTCAGGGCCCTCCCCAAGGTACTAGGAGTCAAACAGACAGGCCTGGATGAGATCTTTAAGGTCAGGGCCCTACGTAAAGGCTGACAAAATCATTTTAGACCCAAGCCACCCCCTGTACCCGGACTGTGAACTACTCCCCTCTGGGCGTAGGTATAAGGCACCCCTCGGCAGGAAAAACAGAACTTGACAATCATTTGTGCCAGGTGTTATATCTCTCCTAAATAGCTTTGGCTAATGTTCCTATCCACCCAGTAAGATCAGCAAGCTAATGTTCCTATCCACCCAGTAAGGTCAGCAGGCTACTGTTCCTATCCACCCAGTAAGGTCAGCAGGCTAATGTTCCTATAGACCCAGTAAGGCCAGCAGGCTAATGTTCCTATCCACCCAGTAAGGCCAGCAGGCTAATGTTCCTATCCACCCAGTAAGGTCAGCAGGCTAATGTTCCTATAGACCCAGTAAGACCAGCAGGCGAATGTTCCTATAGACCCAGTAAGACCAGCAGGCTAATGTTCCTATAGACCCAGTAAGGCCAGCAGGCTAATGTTCCTATCCACTCAGTAAGACCAGCAGGCTAATGTTCCTATAGACCCAGTAAGGCCAACAGGCTAATGTTTCTATAGACTCAGTAAGGCCAGCAGGCTAATGTTCCTATAGACTCAGTAAGAGACAGCAGGCTAATGTTCCTATAGACTCAGTAAGACCAGCAGGCTAATGTTCCTATAGACCCAGTAAGACCAGCAGGCTAATGTTCCTATAGACCCAGTAAGACCAGCAGGCTAATGTTCCTATAGACCCAGTAAGACCAGCAGGCTAATGTTCCTATAGACTCAGTAAGGCCAGCAGGCTAATGTTCCTATAGACTCAGTAAGGCCAGCAGGCTAATGTTCCTATAGACCCAGTAAGACCAGCAGGCTAATGTTCATATAGACTCAGTAAGGCCAGCAGGCTAATGTTCCTATAGACTCAGTAAGGCCAGCAGGCTAATGTTCCGATCCACCCAGGAAGCAATGAACACCTGTCTTATGCACTTGGCCTCATGTTTGGTTGCATCCACTGTAATGTCACCAGCTCAACCCAAACAGCAGAAGAGTCCACTATAATGTCAGCAGCTCAACCCAAACAGCAGAAGAGTCCACTATAATGTCAGCAGCTCAACCCAAACAGTAGAAGAGTCCACTATAATGTCAGCAGCTCAACCCAAACAGTAGAAGAGTCCACTATAATGTCAGCAGCTCAACCCAAACAGTAGAAGAGTCCACTATAATGTCAGCAGCTCAACCCAAACAGTAGAAGAGTCCACTATAACGTCACCAGCTCAACCCAAACAGTAGAAGAGTCCACTATAATGTCACCAGCTCAACCCAAACAACGGAAGAGTCCACTATAATGTCAGCAGCTCAACCCAAACAGTAGAAGAGTCCACTATAATGTCAGCAGCTCAACCCAAACAGTAGAAGAGTCCACTATAATGTCACCAGCTCAACCCAAACAGTAGAATAGTCCACTATTATGTCAGCAGCTCAACCCAAACAGTAGAAGAGTCCACTATAATGTCAGCAGCTCAACCCAAACAGTAGAAGAGTCCACTATAACGTCACCAGCTCAACCCAAACAGTAGAAGAGCCTACTATAATGTCACCAGCTCAACCCAAACAGTAGAAGAGTCCTCTATAATGTCACCAGCTCAACCCAAACAGTAGAAGATTCCACTATAATGTCACCAGCTCAACCCAAACAGTAGAAGAGTGCGATTAAACATCCTAACGAGCATCACACATCCAGTGAATCAGTGGAAGGTCATGTTGGATTCAGGCAGCCGTATTGGACTAGCAATTAATCAAAGCTTACTTCTTCATAACGAGGTGATTTCAGAGGCCAATCCTGGAGCCACAAGTTATACCACAGTTGGTATACCACAAGTTGTAGAGCTAGGGAGAGGGTGTCCAGGTATACCACAGTTGGTATTCCACAAGTTGTAGAGCTAGGGAGAGGGTGTCCAGGTATACCACAGTTGGTATTCCACAAGTTGTAGAGCTAGGGAGAGGGTGTCCAGGTATACCACAGTTGGTATTCCACAAGTTGTAGAGCTAGGGAGAGGGTGTCCAGAGTTCATCTTGTCTTTTGTTTGAGCCTCCCAGTTGCCTCATTGATTCCCAAAGAGACTTCATGTCTTGGAATATTTGGTGCTGCCAAGCAGTCTGCTGTCTTTGCTATATCCAGACAATGGTGTTTATTTATGGCAGGCCTACTGCTGGTCTTACTGGGTCTATAGGAACATTAGCCTACTGGATGCCCAACATAGTTTAATGACACAACATTGGTATTGAGTACAGGTCATAGGTACAGTACACACATCTAGTTTAATGACACAACATTGGTATTGAGTACAGGTCATAGGTACAGTACACACATCTAGTTTAATGACACAACATTGGTATTGAGTACAGGTCATAGGTACAGTACACACATCTAGTTTAATGACACAACATTGGTATTGAGTACAGGTCATAGGTACAGTACACACATCTAGTTTAATGACACAACATTGGTATTGAGTACAGGTCATAGGTACAGTACACACATCTAAAAGACGTCTCTCATTTAAAACCTAAAACTGGTGTCACGACTTCCGCCGAAGTTGGTTCCCTCTCCTTGTTCGGGAGGCGTTCGGCGCTCGTCGTCACTGTCTTTCTGGCTGCCACCGATCCATGTTTCTGTTTTCCATTTGTTATGTCTTGATTGTACACACCTGGTTCCCATTCAGTTATTATTATTTCCCTATTTAACCCTCTGGTTCCCGTTATGTGTTGGTGCGTGTGTAACGGATGTGAAACGGCTAGCTTAGTTAGTGGTGCGCGCTAAATAGCGTTTCAATCGGTGACGTCACTTGCTCTGAGACCTTGAAGTAGTGGTTCCCCTTTGCTCTGCAAGGGCCGCGGCTTTTGTGGAGCGATGGGTAACGATGCTTCGTGGGTGTCAGTTGTTGATGTGTGCAGAGGGTCCCTGGTTCGCGCCCGGGTATGGGCGAGGGGACGGTCTAAAGTTATACTGTTACACGTGATTGTTCCCGTTATGTGTTAGTCTTGTGTGTTAGGGTTTGTAGTTCCCTACGTGGATTTATTGTACTGGTTATTTTTCCAGAGTAAAGTATGTTATTTTTTACTCCGTCCTGCTTGACTCCGTCCTGCTTGACTCCGTCCTGCTTGACTCCGTCCTGCTTGACTCCGTCCTGCTTGACTCCGTCCTCACCTATACACGCTGGCGCTGACAACAGCTGATTAAACCACCATTTAATGGTATAATGGCAGCCATATTGGATTTTTGGATGAAATAACGGATTTGGAGTCGAGAAGGCAGATGGGAGGAGCTACAGGAAGACGGGCTCATTGGCTGGAATGTAATACATGTGTAACTATGTGTTGTTGTCAGGCAGGACCATACAACAGCACTGAATGAGACCACATTTGACTTGGAAAGTTTAAATTCATCAAAAATATTCATAGTTGATATTTCCTCCTATTTTATCTTTCTCTTTACAGGTCTATATTTCCTAGATGCATTAAGATATCCGACTGCTGTTCGTTTATGTTGGGAAGGCAACTGACTACTTGTGTTCCAAATGTTAGCAATATCAGAGCTTGTAATATTGGGTAACATGAGTTTGTAGGGGAATCTCAATAACTAAAGCCCCTTTGTTGATGATTGGCCACCAGCCTAATGATGGCACAAACAGACCGGCATTCAGGCGGATTACATAGCTATCCTTTCAAAAGTCCCAGTTCTTTTCTTACCTTAAGTCGCTTCTGGTAGACCAGCTGGCTGTTCTGTATGGAGAACCACCGTCTGGAAGGAGAGAGGAGGAGGGGAGGAAAGGATTAGAGAGGAGGAGAGGAGACAAGAGGAGACCGAGTTAGATGAAGTACCACTCTGAATCAAACAGTACTGTTGTGTTTTTTACATTTTTATTTCACCTTTATTTAACCAGGTAGGCCAGTTGTGAACAAGTTCTCATTTACAACTGCGACCTGGCCAAGATAAAGCAAAGCCGTGTGACACAAACCACACAGAGTTACACATGGAGTAAAACAAAACATACAGTCAATAACACAATCCAATTTGCTGACTAGAGTGTTGGAGGCTATTTTGTAAATGACATCGCCGAAGTCAAGGATCGGTAGGATAGTCAGTTTTCCGAGGGTATGTTTGGCAGCATGAGTGAAGGATGCTTTGTTGCGAAATAGGATGCCGATTCTAGATTTAATTTTGGATTGGAGATGCTATTAAAATTCTCGATTATCGTGGATTTAGTTGCATATCGCGGGGGCTATTCGATGCTAATGCAGAACGCCACAGAATGTTTTTGTGCTGGTCAAGGGCAGTCAGGTCTGGAGTGAACCAAGAGCTCTATCTGTTCTTAGTTCTACATTTTTTGAAAGGGGCATGCTTATTTAAGATGGTGAGAAAAGCACTTTTAAAGAATAACCAGGTATCCTCTACTGACGGGATGAGGTCAATATCCTTCCAGGATACCCGGGCCAGATCGATTAGAAAGGCCTGGTCGCTGAAGTGTTTTAGGGAGCGTTTGACAGTGATGAGGGGTGGTTTTTTGACCGAAGACCCATTATGGGCAGTGATCGCTGAGATCCTGGTTGAAGACAGCAGTGGTGTATTTAGAGGGCAGGTGGGTCAGGATGATATCTATGAGGGTGCCCGTGTTTACGGATTTAGGGTTGTACCTGGTAGGTTCCTTGATGATTTGTGTGAGATTGAGGGCATCTAGCTTAGATTGTAGGATGGCTGGGGTGTTAAGCATATCCCAGTTTAGGTCAGCTAACAGTACAAACTCTGAAGATAAACGGGGGGCAATTAATTCACATATGGTGTCCAGGGCACAGCTGGGGGCAGAGGGGGGTCTATAACAAGCGGCAACAGTGAGAGACTTATTTCTGGAAAGGTGTTGTAGTTGAGGTGTAGGACAGGTGTTTCTATCTCACCTGTTCCAGGTCTTGAAGGCATTGGAGGCCCTCTTGAACAGGTAACCTTCCATCACCACTCCGTTAGGAGCGTCCACGTTGAACTCCACCTTATTATCATCATAGGAGAAGTCCTAGAGACCAAGACAAAGGGAGGGAGGGGGGAGACTGGGGTTAATGTCTGTGTCTGTAGCTAACTTACAGAGGAGAGGAGAGGAGAGGAGAGGAGAGGAGAGGAGAGGAGAGGAGAGGAGGGTTAATGTTTGTGTCTGTAGCTAACTTACAGAGGAGACTGGGGTTAATGTCTGTGTCTGTTGCTAACTTACAGGGGAGAGGAAAGGAGGGTTAATGTCTGTGTCTGTAGCCAATTTACAGAGGAGAGGAGAGGAGGGTTAATGTTTGTGTCTGTAGCTAACTTTACAGAGGAGAGGAGGGTTAATGTCTGTGTCTGTAGCTAACTTACAGAGGAGAGGAGAGGAGGGTTAATGTTTGTGTCTGTTGCTAACTTACAGAGGAGAGGAGAGGAGGGTTAATGTTTGTGTCTGTTGCTAACTTACAGAGGAGAGGAGAGGAGGGTTAATGTTTGTGTCTGTTGCTAACTTACAGAGGAGAGGAGAGGAGGGTTAATGTTTGTGTCTGTTGCTAACTTACAGAGGAGAGGAGAGGAGGGTTAATGTCTGTGTCTGTTGCTAACTTACAGAGGAGAGGAGAGGAGGGTTAATGTTTGTGTCTGTAGCTAACTTACGGGGGAGAGAGACTGTGGTTAGGGTCTGAAGTCAACTGTAAATCTTTAAAGCTAACTGGGCAAGAAAATAACAATTCCTGTAGTATGAACTACGGTACAACTGTATATTATGTTACTGTGCAGTAAATATACATATATTTATTTATTTACTGCACAGTAACATAATATACAGTTGAACTTTTTTTTTGTGTGAATATATATATATATATATACACACACACACAATAGTCAAAAGTTTGGACACCACTTCTCATTCAAGGGTTTTTCTTTATTTTCACTATTTTCTACATTGTAGAATAATAGTGAAGACGTCAACACTATGAAATAACACATATGAAATCATGTAGTAACCAAAACAAATCAAAGTAGCCACCCTTTGCCTTGATGACAGCTTTGCACACTCTAGGCATTACCTCAACCAGCTTCATGAGGTAGTCACCAGGAATGCATTTCAATTAACAGGTGTGCATTGTTAAAAGTTAATGTATGGTATTTCTTTCCTTCTTAATGTGTTTGAGCCAATCAGCTGTGTTGTGACAAGGTAGGGGTGGTATACAGAAGATAGCCCTATTTGGTGAAAAGTCCATATTATGGCAAGAAGAGCTCAAATAAGCAAAGAGAAACGACAGTCCAACATTACTTTAAGACATGAAGGTCAATCAACCAGGAACATTTCAAGAACTTTGAACATTTCTTCAAGTGCAGTTGCAAAAACCATCAAGCGATATGATGAAACTGGCTCTCATGAGGACCGCCACAGGAAAGGAAGACCCAGAGTTACCTCTGCTGCAGAGGATAAATTCATTAGTTACCAGCCTCAGATGGCAGTCCAAATAAATACTTCAGAGTTCAAGTAACAGACACATCTCAACATCAACTGTTCAGAGGAGACTGGGTGGATCAGGCCTTCATGGTCGAATTGCTGCAAAGAAACCACCACTAAAGGACACCAATAAGAAGAGATTTGCTTGGGCCAAGAAACATGAGCAATGGACATTAGACCAGTGGAAATCTGCCATTTGGTCTGGAGTTGAAATTTGAGATTTTTGGTTCCAACCACCGTGTCTTTGTGAGATGCAGAGTAGGTGAACGGATGATCTCTGCATGTGTGATTCCCACCGTGAAGCATGGAGGAGGTGTGGGGGTGCTTTGCTGGTGACACTCAGTGATTTATTTGGAATTCAAGGCACACTTAACCAGCATGGCTACAACAGCATTCTGCAGCGATATGCCATCTGGTTTGCGTTTAGTGGGACTATCGTTTGTTTTTCAACAGGACAATGAACCAACACACCTCCAAGCTGTGTAAGGGTTATTTGACCAAGAAGGAGAGAGATGGAGTGCTGCATCAGATGACCTGGCCTCCACAATCACCCGACCTCAACCCAGTTGAGATGGTTTGGGATGAGTTGCACCGCAAAGTGAAGGCAAAGGTGTGGCTACACTTTTTTGGTTACTACATGATTCCATATGTGTTATTTCATAGTTTTGATGTCTTCACTATTATTCTACAATGTAGAAAATAGTAAAAATTAGATGGTGTGTCCAAACTTTTGACTGGTACTGTATATTACATACAGTAAAATATAAATATATATATTTTTTTTAGCCACACCTTTGCCTTGATGATAGCTTTGCACCCTCCTGCCATTCTCTCAACCAGCTTCACCTGGAATGCTTTTCCAACAGTTTAGAAGGAGTTCCCACATATGCTGAGCACTTGTTGGCTGATTTTCCTTCACTTTGCGATCCAACTCATCCCAAACCATCAATATCTATATATATATATATATATATATACTTTGTTTACATAAGAGCTAATTGTCCTATACTGTAGGCTCGCAGCATATCCTCTCACAGATGGACTGAATCTTAAGAGACTTAAACAACAACCGCCTCAGACTCGAGATGTAAAATAAGATTTCTGCATACGGCCCTGTGAATACAATAACCCAAACAGCCTTAGTGACAAACCAGTGGAGGCTGGTGCGAGGGGCTATAGGAGGACAGGCTCTGTGAAATGACTGGAACAGAGTAAATGGAACGGAGTCATGTGGTTTGATACCATTTCATTTATTCCATTCCAGGCATTACAATGAGCCAGTCCTTCTATAGCATCTCCCACCAGCCTCCACTGTAGTGTACAGTATGTCATAGAGAACTTGCAGAGGGGACAGAATGCTGTTCTGTGACCTAATGGTTTTTAGATAAGCTGGTGGGAAACTAGACTATCCCCAGGAAACAGCTTTATGTTTGTCTGAGAACAAACAGGTTGACAGATAGTTAAATGGGGGGGATATGGGGCTGTCAATCATTCACTGGTGTTGCCCAATGGATGCTGTTTGATACAGAGGAAAGATATATATATATATTTTAACCTTTATTTAACTAGGCAAGTCAGTTAAGAACAAATTCTTATTTTCAATGACGGCAGGTTAACTGCCTGTTCAGGGGCAGAACGACAGATTTGTACCTTGTCAGCTCTGGGTTTGAACTTGCAACCTTCCGGTTACCTTACGGCTTTGAAGTTCTCCAAGAACACAGTGGCCTCCATCATTCTTAAATGGAAAAAGTTTGGAACCACCAAGACTCTTCCTAGAGCTGGCTGCCCAGCCAAACTGAGCAATCGTGGGAGAAGGGTCTTGGTCACATGATTCCATGCCAGAGCACCAGAGTTGCTCTTTGGAGATGGGAGAACCTTCCAGAACGACAACCATCTCTGAAGCACTGCACTAATCAGGCCTTTGTGGTAGAGTTGCCAGACAGAAGACACTCCTCAATAAAAGACACAAGACATCCCTCTTGGAGTTTGCCAAAATGCACCTAAAGACTCTCAGTCCATGAGAAACAACATTCTCTGGTCTGATGAAACCAAGATTGAACTCTTTGGCCTGAATGCCAAGCGTCATGTCTGGAGGAAACCTGGCACCATCCCTACGGTGAAGCATGGTGGTGGTAGCATCATGCTGTGGGGATGTTTTTCAGCGGCAAGGACTGGGAGACTAGTCAAGATCGAGGGACCAATGAACGGAGCAAAGTACAGAGAGATGCTTAATGAAAACCTGCTCCAGAACGCTCAAGACCTCAGACTGTTCACCTTCCAACAGGACAACGACCCTAAGCACACACCCAAGACAACGCAGGAGTGGCTTTGGGACAAGTCTCTGAATGTCCTTGAGTTGCCCAGCCAGAGCCCGGACTTGAACCCGATCTAACATCTCTGGAGAGACCTGAAAATAGCTGTGCAGCGACGCTCCCCATCCAACCTGACAGAGCTTGAGAGGATCTGCAGAGAAGAATGGTAGAAACTCCCCAAATACAAGTGTGCCAAGCTTGTAGCGTCATACCCAAGAAAACTCTAGGCTGTAATCACTGCCAAAGGGGCTTCAATAAAGTACTGAGTAAAGGGTCTGAATACTTATGATATTACCAATTTTTTTGTAATACATTTGCAAAATTTTCTATAAACCCTGTTTTTGCTTTGTCATTTTAGAGTATTGTGTGTAGATTTAATCAATTTTAGAATAAGGCTGTAACGTAACAAAATGTGGAAAAAGTCAAGGGGTCTGAATACTTTCAGAATACACTGTACGTATCAGGTTATATCAGCTTCACTAAAACAAGACATATGTTGATCAGACAGACACCAGGACCACTCATCTCTCTCACACGCACACACACACTCATCTCTCTCACACACACACACACACACACACACACACACACACACACACACACACACACACACACACACACACACACACACACACACACACACACACACACACACACACGATCACTGTCAGGACCTCTCATATCTCCTAGGTCCTTTGTCACACACTGAGGACTGGGTTGAGGAGGCAGAGGAAGGAAGAGATGGAGGATGGAGGGAGGGGTGGATGGAGGGAGGGAAGGAGATGGCATGTGTTAAATTACTGTTAATTGTTGTGGCCATGCTTTTGGTCTGCGCCAAGGTGGCTACCACCTGGAATACTGTATAGATTTGGAGCTGCACTGAGACACACACACACACACACACACACACTGAACGGAACGGAATCCAAAAAAGTGTATGACACAGATCATTGTGTAAGCATCACTAGCTCAAATACTCCTGTCTATGAAAAGATCCTCAAGGTTTCTACACAGATAACACATTTGTTCTCCAATACCCATTCTTGCAACAACAGAAGCTAGCGGGGACTAAAAAGTTACATTCCAGGGATGGGTTCTAAAATCCACAGAACAGGAGATAACCTCTGGGGTTATCCACACGCTGCAACTACAGAACTGTCTGTCTGCCTGCTTGTCACCTAGGATTATAACCTACAGATCTGTCTGTCTGCTTGTCACCTAGGGCTACAACCTACAGAACTGTCTGTCTATTTGGACTATAACCTACAGAACTGTCTGTCTGCTTGTCACCTAGGACTATAACCTACAGAACTGTCTGTCTGTTTGTCACCTAGGACTATAACCTACAGAACTGTCTGTCTGCCTGTCACCTAGGGCTACAACCTACATAACTGTCTGTCTGCTTGTCACCTAGGACTATAACCTACAGAACTGTCTGTCTGCTTGTCACCTAGGACTATAACCTACAGAACTGTCTGTCTGCTTGTCACCTAGGTCTATAACCTACAGAACTGTCTGTCTGCTTGTCACCTAGGACTATAACCTACAGAACTGTCTGTCTGCCTGTCCCCTAGGACTACAACCTACAGAACTGTCTGTCTGCTTGTCACCTAGGACTACAACCTACAGAACTGTCTGTCTGCTTGTCACCTAGGACTATAACCTACAGAACTGTCTGTCTGCTTGTCACCTAGGACTATAACCTACAGAACTGTCTGTCTGCTTGTCACCTAGGACTATAACCTACAGAACTGTCTGTCTGCCTGTCCCCTAGGACTACAACCTACAGAACTGTCTGTCTGCTTGTCACCTAGGACTACAACCTACAGAACTGTCTGTCTGCCTGTCACCTAGGACTACAACCTACAGAACTGCCTGTCTGCTTGTCACCTAGGACTACAACCTACAGATCTGTCTGTCTGCTTGTCACCTAGGACTATAACCTACAGAACTGTCTGTCTATTTGGACTATAACCTACAGAACTGTCTGTCTGCTTGTCACCTAGGGCTATAACCTACAGAACTGTCTGTCTGCTTGTCACCTAGGGCTACAACCTACAGAACTGTCTGTCTGCCTGTCACCTAGGGCTATAACCTACAGAACTGTCTGTCTGCTTGTCATCTAGGACTATAACCTACAGAACTGTCTGTCTGCTTGTCACCTAGGACTACAACCTACAGAACTGTCTGTCTGCTTGTCACCTAGGACTACAACCTACAGAACTGTCTGTCTGCCTGTCACCTAGGACTACAACCTACAGAACTGTCTGTCTGCTTGTCACCTAGGACTACAACCTACAGAACTGTCTGTCTGCTTGTCACCTAGGACTACAACCTACAGAACTGTCTGTCTGCCTGTCACCTAGGACTACAACCTACAGAACTGTCTGTCTGCTTGTCACCTAGGACTACAACCTACAGATCTGTCTGTCTGCTTGTCACCTAGGACTACAACCTACAGAACTGTCTGTCTGCTTGTCACCTAGGACTATAACCTACAGAACTGTCTGTCTGCTTGTCACCTAGGACTATAACCTACAGAACTGTCTGTCTGCTTGTCACCTAGGACTACAACCTACAGAACTGTCTGTCTGCCTGTCACCTAGGACTATAACCCACAGAACTGTCTGTCTGCTTGTCACCTAGGACTACAACCTACAGAACTGTCTGTCTGCTTGTCATCTAGGACTATAACCTACAGAACTGTCTGTCTGCCTGTCCCCTAGGACTACAACCTACAGAACTGTCTGTCTGCTTGTCACCTAGGACTATAACCTACAGAACTGTCTGTCTGCTTGTCACCTAGGACTATAACTTACAGAACTGTCTGTCTGCTTGTCACCTAGGACTATAACCTACAGAACTGTCTGTCTGCCTGTCACCTAGGACTACAACCTACAGAACTGTCTGTCTGCTTGTCACCTAGGACTACAACCTCCAGAACTGTCTGTCTGCTTGTCACCTAGGACTATAGCCTACATAACTGTCTGTCTGCTTGTCACCTAGGACTATAACCTACAGAACTGTCTGTCTGCCTGCTTGTCACCTAGGACTATAACCTACAGAACTGTCTGTCTGCTTGGACTACAACCTACAGAACTGTCTGTCTGCCTGTCACCTAGGACTATAGCCTACATAACTGTCTGTCTGCTTGTCACCTAGGACTATAACCTACAGAACTGTCTGTCTGCTTGTCACCTAGGACTATAACCTACAGAACTGTCTGTCTGCTTGTCACCTAGGACTATAACCTACAGAACTGTCTGTCTGCTTGTCACCTAGGACTACAACCTACAGAACTGTCTGTCTGCCTGTCACCTAGGACTATAACCTACAGAACTGTCTGTCTGCCTGTCACCTAGGACTATAACCTACAGAACTGTCTGTCTGTCTGCTTGTCACCTAGGGCAATTATTATGCTCTGTTGTTGTTCTACTCTGTTCTGTTCTGTTCCACCCTTTCTGTGTGTGTGTGACAACATTGCAGAACTGTTGATGAACACACACACACACACACACACACACACACACACACACACACCTCCTCAGGCTCTGATCTCATTGTGAATGGTAGACAGATGGGCCGGCGGCCGTCCTGACACATTTTATGCAATTCTACACATTTTGCCATGGGAGCGGAGAGAAATGGTTACAGTGTTTAATATATCGGAGTGTGACTGACTAACAAAATCAATTGGCTCACCCCAGCTGGTAATTCGAACACGATAACAAGTTTAGATAGCCGTCCGCTCATCAAATTGACCAATCTAAAAAAAACGTTAGCTGACGTGGGCTAATTCAGGTGACTATCAGTGACTGATTTAACAAGAGAAAAACTACTAAGGCATAACCACATTTCAAAACCGCACCTTGTGTATTCTACTATTGTAACTCTCAACAGTATCTAAATACATTTTGGAAATATATCCGAGGTCCATCCCTGTTGTAGAAAGCTGTTATTATTGTTGCCCTGGGAGATGTGTATGAATTTTACCATCCTATAATAAGCAACTGTAAATTTAGTAAAATCTCACCAGTGTGTAATCCAACCTGCCAAATATCTTCATCTTTTGCAGAGTACAATCCAACAACATTTCACGTTTAAAAGTAAGTTCCAAATTCTCAAACATAAATAATACAAATAAAACGAAGGTTTAAAGAAAAAAACGATGCTTCTGTTCAATTGTCAAAATGTTATCATTTCCAATATTCCGGTTACGGATTAAGAGTCTGAACTGAAGACTTCAGAAGAACACCGGAGAAACGGAGAATAGCGGACACCAGAGCATCAGAACACCGGAGAAACGGAGAATAGCGGACACCAGAGCATCAGAACACCGGAGAAACGGAGAATAGCGGACACCAGAGCATCAGAACACCGAATGTCAACAGTCTGCTCGTGCTGCAGTGACGTTTCGCGCTCCAACCCACACTGCCTCCCGAAACCAGCTGCTCATGCTTGTACCTGCAGTGTGTGTGTATAGTCAGGGCCGGCTCTAGCGTTTTGGGGGCACTGAGAGAGATTTGGTCGCGGGCCCCCCACCCGGGCCTCCTCTTGATGGTGGAGAGAATATTTTTTGTTTTAAAGTACATTTCCTGTAATTCTGCACATTTTGCCATGGGGTGGAGATACATTTTCACTTTTAATGCTAATTTCATGCAATTCTAAACATTTTGTCATGAGTTATTCCATGTTAATATGATATTTGAGTGGGAATGACTAACAAAATCAATGGGAACCCCCGGGAGGTCAGGGCCTTGCATTCCCAGTCTGTATTCCGCCATGATCACTACAAGTTTAAATAGTTTAGCCAGCTAACTACCAATCTAAAAAGTGTTAGCTGACATGGCTAATTGAGTCACTGTCAGTAACTGACATACAGTAAGTAACAAGAGATGTACCACCAAACGTAGAAATTGTACCATGTGCATTCTACTATTCTACTTCTCAGTAGTAAATTGAGACCCCGACTGAGTTCCTAAGGGCCCCCTAGCAGACTGCCTCATTAGCATACAGCTGTCGTTTTTGTTGCGCTCGCAGAAGCCGCTGCCATGGAAAAGCCACCGCTTGCGCCCTGTGCGCAGAGCGATTTACGAGCCTTCCATTCTACCCCCCCTGAGGCCCCCCAAAGCCTTGATACCCTGAGGCCAGGTCCTCTTTCTTCCCTCCTCCGTCCTGGAGGAGCCCAGCTTCCATCTGTCTGAGAGTCTATTGCTGCCTAATCAAGCACACATTATGGCTCCCAACATTATGGCTCCCACAGGTCCCTACACCCCCAACACTAACACCCACCTACAGGTCCCTACACCCCCAACACTAACCCCCACCTACCTACCCACCTACCTCTCTCTCTATCCCTCTATCTCTCTATCCCTCTTGGTCTCTCGCTCTCTATTCAATTCAATTCTACCACTCTATCCCTCTATCCTATAGCTTCAAGGCAAGTAACACTGAATCATGCATGAGAGCACCAGCTGTTCCGGACGACTGTGTGATCACACTCTCCGTAGCCGAAGTCAGCAAGACCTTTAATCAGGTCAACATTCACAAGGCCACGAGGCCAGACCAGCTGGCAAGTCTCGTCACTGACATTTTCAACCTCTCCCTGACCCAGTCTGTAATACCCACATGTTTCAAGCAGACCACCATAGTCCCTGTACCCAAGAATGTAAAGGTAACCTTCCTAAATGACTACAGCCTAGTAGCACTCACATCCGTAGCCATGAAGTGCTTTGAAATGCTGGTCATGGCTCACATCAACACCACCATCCCAGAAACCCTAGACACATTCCAATTTGCATACCACCCCAACAGATCCACAGATGATGCAATCTCTATTGCACTCCACACTGCCCTTTCCCACCTGGACAAAAGGAACACCTATGTGAGAATGCTATTCATTGACTACAGCTCAGCGTTCAACACCATAGTGCCCTCAAAGCTCATCACTAAGCTAAGGACCCTGGGACTAAACACCTCCCTCTGCAACTGGATCCTGGACTTCCTGATGGGCCACCCCCAGGTGGTAAGTGTAGGCAACCACACATCCGCCACGCTGATCCTCAACACGGGGGCCCCTCAGGGGATGTGTACTCAGTCCCCTCCTGTACTACCTGTTCACCCATGACTGCGCGGCCAGGCATGACTCCAACACCATCATCAAGTTTGCCGATGACACAACAGTGGGAGGCCTGATCACCAACAACGATGAGACTATAGGGAGGTCAGAGACCTGGCTGTGTGGTGTCAGGACAACAACCTCTTCCTCAACGTGAGCAAGACAAAGGAGCTGATCGTGGACTATAGGAAAAGGAGGGTCGAACAGGCTCACATTAACATCCACGGGCCTGAAAGTATAGCGGGTCGAGAGTTTAAATTTCCTTGGTGTCCACATCACCAACGATCTATCATGGTCCAAACACACCAAGACAGTCGCGAAGAAGACACGACAAGATTTGGCATGGGTCCCTAAATCCTCAAAAAGTTATACAGCTGCACCATTGAGAGCATTGACCGGTTGCATTACTACCTGGTATGGCAACTGCTTGGCATCCGACCATAAGGCACTATAGAGGGTAGTGCTTACGGCCCAGTACATCACTGGGGCTGAGCTTACTGCCATCCAGGACCTCTATACCAGGCGGTGTCAGAGGAAGGCCCAGGAAATTGTCAAAGAACCCTAACTAAGTTAAGGACCATGTGACTAAACACCTCCCTCAGTCACGCAGTCATAGACTGATCTCTCTGCTACCGCACGGTAAGTGTTAACAGAGTGTAAAGTCTAGGTCCAAAAGGCTCCTCAACAGCTTCTACCCACAAGCCATAAGACTGCTGAACAATTAATCAAATGGCCACCCGGACTATTTACATTAACCCCCCCTCCTTTGTTTTTACACTGCTGCTACTCTCTGTTTATTATCTATGGATAGTCACTTTACCCTTACCTTTAACCCCTATGTACAAATGTTATACCTCGAAGGAACCTGTTGACTCGGTACTGGTGCTTCCTGTATATAGTCTCCACATTGACTCGGTACCGGTACCCCCTGTATATAGCCTCCACATTGACTCTGTACTGGTACCCCCTGTATATAGCCTCCACATTGACTCTGTACTGGTACCCCCTGTATATAGCCTCCACATTGACTCTGTACTGGTACCCCTTGTATATAGCCTCCACATTGACTCTGTACTGGTACCCCCTGTATATAGCCTCCACATTGACTCTGTACTGGTACCCCCTGTATATAGCCTCCACATTGACTCTGTACCGGTAACCCCTGTATATAGCCTCCACATTGACTCTGTACCGGTACCCCCTATATATAGCCTCCACATTGACTCTGTACCGTAATACCCTGTATATAGCCTCCACATTGACTCTGTACCGTAACACCCTGTATATAGCCTCCATATTGACTCTGTACCGTAACACCCTCTATATAGCCTCCACATTGACTCTGTACCGTAACACCCTGTATATAGCCTCCATATTGACTCTGTACCGTAACACCCTGTATATAGTCTCCACATTGACTCTGTACCGTAACACCCTGTATATAGCCTCCACATTGACTCTGTACCGGTAATCCCCTGTATATAGCCTCCACATTGACTCTGTACCGTAATACCCTGTATACAGCCTCCACATTGACTCTGTACCGTAATACCCTGTATATAGCCACATTGACTCTGTACCGTAATACCCTGTATATAGTCTCCACATTGACTCTGTACCGTAACACCCTGTATATAGTCTCCACATTGACTCTGTACCGTAACAACCTGTATATAGCCTCCACATTGACTCTGTACCGGTAACCCCCTGTATATAGCCTCCACATTGACTCTGTACCGTAATACCCTGTATACAGCCTCCACATTGACTCTGTACCGTAATACCCTGTATATATCCTCCACATTGACTCTGTACCGTAATACCCTGTATATATCCTCCACATTGACTCTGTACCGTAATACCCTGTATATAGCCTCCACATTGACTCTGTACCGTAACACCCTGTATATAGCCTCCACATTGACTCTGTACCGTAATACCCTGTATATAGCCTCCACATTGACTCTGTACCGTAATACCCTGTATATAGCCTCCACATTGACTCTGTACCGTAACACCAAGTATATAGCCTACACATTGACTCTGTACCGTAACACCCTGTATATAGCCTCCACATTGACTCTGTACCGTAACACCCTGTATATATCCTCCACATTGACTCTGTACCGTAATACCCTGTATATATCCTCCACATTGACTCTGTACCGTAACACCCTGTATATAGCCTCCACATTGACTCTGTACCGTAACACCCTGTATATAGTCTCCACATTGACTCTGTACCGTAACACTCTGTATATAGTCTCCACATTGACTCTGTACCGTAAAACCCTGTATATATCCTCCACATTGACTCTGTACCGTAATACCCTGTATATAGCCTCCACATTGACTCTGTACCGTAATACCCTGTATACAGCCTCCACATTGACTCTGTACCGTAATGCCCTATATATAGCCTCCACATTGACTCTGTACCGTAATACCCTGTATATAGTCTCCACATTGACTCTGTACCGTAACACCCTGTATATAGCCTCCACATTGACTCTGTACCGTAATACCCTGTATACAGCCTCCACATTGACTCTGTACCGTAATGCCCTATATATAGCCTCCACATTGACTCTGTACCGTAATACCCTGTATATAGTCTCCACATTGACTCTGTACCGTAACACCCTGTATATAGTCTCCACATTGACTCTGTACCGTAATACCCTGTATATAGCCTCCACATTGACTCTGTACCGTAATGCCCTGTATATAGCCTCCACATTGACTCTGTACCGTAATACCCTGTATATAGCCTCCACATTGACTCTGTACCGTAATACCCTGTATATCGCCTCCACATTGACTCTGTACCATAATACCCTGTATATAGCCTCCACATTGACTCTGTACCGTAATACCCTGTATATAGCCTCCACATTGACTCTGTACCGTAATACCCTGTATATAGCCTCCACATTGACTCTGTACCGTAACACCCTGTATATAGCCTCCACATTGACTCTGTACCGTAACACCCTGTATATAGCCTCCACATTGACTCTGTACCGTAATACCCTGTATATAGCCTCCACATTGACTCTGTACCGTAACACCCTGTATATAGCCTCCACATTGACTCTGTACCGTAACACCCTGTATATAGCTTTGTTATTGTTAATTTTATTGTGTTACTTTTTATTTGATTTTTTAACTTTAGTTTACTTAGTAAATATTTTCTTAACTCTATTTCTTGAACTGCATTGTTGGTTTCTCTCTCTCTGGACCTCTCTCACTCTCCCTCTCGCTCTCGCTCTCTATCCCTTTCCATCTGTTAATCCCTAAGCAGTGTGACATCATGCCATCTGTCGACTTCAGCCCTCTTGCCTGTGGGGAAAGGAGAGGGAGGGTAGTTTAGGTTGGCATCATGCCCAGTAGAGGATCTCTGCTGTCGGGTACAGCAGCCCTGGTGTCCCCAGGTCTCTGACCTCCCTGAATCTCCTTTAAGTAAACGCCCTTATTTTATTTTTCAGATAGCACATATAAACCTTACAGTTAAGGGTCTGTCCCTACAGTAGAACCAGGGTCTGTCCATAGAGTAGATCAGTAGAACCAGAGTCTATCCCTACAGTAGAACCAGGGTCCGTCCCTACAGTAGAACCAGGGTCTGTCCCTACAGTAGAACCAGGGTCTATCCCTACAGTAGAACCAGGGTCTGTCCCTACAGTAGAACCAGGGTCTGTCCCTACAGTAGAACCAGGGTCTATCCCTACAGTAGAACCAGGGTCTATCCCTACAGTAGAACCAGGGTCCGTCCCTACAGTAGAACCAGGGTCCGTCCCTACAGTAGAACCAGGGTCCGTCCCTACAGTAGAACCAGGGTCTATCCCTACAGTAGAACCAGGGTCTGTCCCTACAGTAGAACCAGGGTCCGTCCCTACAGTAGAACCAGGGTCCGTCCCTACAGTAGAACCAGGGTCTATCCCTACAGTAGAACCAGGGTCTGTCCCTACAGTAGAACCAGGGTCTGTCCCTACAGTAGAACCAGGGTCTATCCATACAGTAGAACCAGGGTCCATCCCTACAGTAGAACCAGGGTCCGTCCCTACAGTAGAACCAGGGTCTATCCCTACAGTAGAACCAGGGTCTATCCCTACAGTAGAACCAGGGTCTGTCCCTACAGTAGAACCAGGGTCTATCCCTATAGTAGAACCAGGGTCTATCCCTACAGTAGAACCAAGGTTTGTCCCTACAGTAGAACCAGGGACTATCCCTACAGTAGAACCAGGGTCTGTCCCTAGAGTAGAACCAGGGTCTGTCCCTACAGTAGAACCAGGGTCTGTCCCTACAGTAGAACCAGGGTCTGTCCCTACAGTAGAACCAGGGTCTGTCCCTACAGTAGAACCAGGGTCTATCCCTACAGCAGAACCAGGGTCTATCCCTACAGTAGAACCAGGGTCTGTCCCTACAGTAGAACCAGGGTCTGTCCCTACAGTAGAACCAGGGTCCATCCCTACAGTAGAACCAGGGTCTGTCCCTACAGTAGAACCAGGGTCTGTCCATACAGTAGAACAGTAGAACCAGGGTCTATCCCTACAGTAGAACCAGGGTCTGTCCCTACAGTAGAACCAGGGTCTGTCCCTACAGTAGAACCAGGGTCTATCCCTACAGTAGAACCAGGGTCTATCCCTACAGTAGAACCAGGGTCTATCCCTACAGTAGAACAGTAGAACCAGGGTCTTTCCCTACAGTAGAACAGTAGAACCAGGGTCTATCCCTACAGTAGAACCAGGGTCTATCCCTACAGTAGAACCAGGGTCTATCCCTACAGTAGAACCAGGGTCTATCCCTACAGTAAAACCAGGGTCTATCCCTACAGTAGAACCAGGGTCTGTCCCTGCAGTAGAACCAGGGTCTATCCCTACAGTAGAACAGTAGAACCAGGGTCTATCCCTACAGTAGAACAGTAGAACCAGGGTCTATCCCTACAGTAGAACAGTAGAACCAGGGTCTATCCCTACAGTAGAACCAGGGTATGTCCCTACAGTAGAACCAGGGTATATCCCTACAGTAGAACCAGGGTCTGTCCCTGCAGTAGAACCAGGGTCTATCCCTACAGTAGAACAGTAGAACCAGGGTCTATCCCTACAGTAGAACAGTAGAACCAGGGTCTATCCCTACAGTAGAACAGTAGAACCAGGGTCTATCCCTACAGTAGAACCAGGGTCTGTCCCTGCAGTAGAACCAGGGTCTATCCCTACAGTAGAACAGTAGAACCAGGGTCTATCCCTACAGTAGAACGGTAGAACCAGGGTCTATCCCTACAGTAGAACCAGGGTCTGCCCCTACAGTAGAACCAGGGTATGTCCCTACAGTAGAACCAGGGTCTATCCCTACAGTAGAACCAGGGTCTGTCCCTGCAGTAGAACCAGGGTCTATCCCTACAGTAGAACAGTAGAACCAGGGTCTATCCCTACAGTAGAACAGTAGAACCAGGGTATATCCCTACAGTAGAACAGTAGAACCAGGGTCTATCCCTACAGTAGAACCAGGGTCTGTCCCTACAGTAGAACCAGGGTCTATCCCTACAGTAGAACCAGGGTCTGTCCCTGCAGTAGAACCAGGGTCTATCCCTACAGTAGAACAGTAGAACCAGGGTCTATCCCTACAGTAGAACAGTAGAACCAGGGTCTATCCCTACAGTAGCACCAGGGTCTATCCCTACAGTAGAACCAGGGTCTATCCCTACAGTAGAACCAGGGTCTATCCCTACAGTAGAACCAGGGTCTATCCCTACAGTAGAACCAGGGTCTGTCCCTGCAGTAGAACCAGGGTCTATCCCTACAGTAGAACAGTAGAACCAGGGTCTATCCCTACAGTAGAACAGTAGAACCAGGGTCTATCCCTACAGTAGAACCAGGGTCTATCCCTACAGTAGAACCAGGGTATGTCCCTACAGTAGAACCAGGGTCTATCCCTACAGTAGAACCAGGGTCTGTCCCTACAGTAGAACCAGGGTCTGTCCCTGCAGTAGAACCAGGGTCTATCCCTACAGTAGAACAGTAGAACCAGGGTCTATCCCTACAGTAGAACAGTAGAACCAGGGTCTATCCCTACAGTAGAACAGTAGAACCAGGGTCTATCCCTACAGTAGAACCAGGGTCTGTCCCTGCAGTAGAACCAGGGTATATCCCTACAGTAGAACAGTAGAACCAGGGTCTATCCCTACAGTAGAACAGTAGAACCAGGGTCTATCCCTACAGTAGAACAGTAGAACCAGGGTCTATCCCTACAGTAGAACCAGAGTCTGTCCCTACAGTAGAACCAGGGTCTATCCCTACAGTAGAACAGTAGAACCAGGGTCTATCCCTACAGTAGAACAGTAGAACCAGGGTCTATCCCTACAGTAGAACAGTAGAACCAGGGTCTATCCCTACAGTAGAACTAGGGTCTGTCCCTACAGTAGAACAGTAGAACCAGGGTCTGTCCCTACAGTAGAACAGTAGAACCAGGGTCTATCCGTACAGTAGAACAGTAGAACCAGGGTCTATACCTACAGTAGAACCAGCATCAGTTTTCCTCTTGTCAAGTCAGACACTGCATACCTTTAGAGAGCTGTTTAACTTGGCAGAAATGTCCAGATCAACAAGCCCACGTCAACTAACATTTATTTTGATTTAGTTTCTTTAGCCCATAGATATTGTTGTAAATATCACATGAATACACATTAGACATGGGGAAAAATGTATAGAATTGCAATAAAATTAGCTTAAAAACGGCATAATGTTCTCTGCACCTTATGACAAAATGTGTAGAATTGCAGGAAATAATCTTTAAACCTACAAAATGTTTTCTCCAACAACAAGAAGAGTGTGAACAGTTTGTTGTCATGAACAGTGCTAGAACCCATAGCACTAGACGTGATGCATGCAGGAGCGTGAGATGTTCCCCCGACGCTGGAAAGGAGACCCCCCCCCCCTAGTAAAGCTAGCCAGTCAGAGTACGCCCTGCCATATCCTCTCCCCCCATTTCCTCTCCCCCCATATCCTCTCCCTCCATCCTCTCTCTCCAGCCTCTCTCCATCCTCTCCCTCCATCCTCTCCCCCCATATCCTCTCCCCCCATATCCTCTCCCTCCATCCTCTCCCTCCATCCTCTCCCTCCATCCTCTCCCTCCATCCCCTCCCTCCATCCTTTAAGTACTCACCTCCATCAGAGTCTGGAGAAGATCATTGGGCGGAGGGCGTTGGTAGAAAGGAGAGAAAGAAACAAATTAATGTTAGCACAATCACAAGGTCAGGAAGTAAACTGACATGTAGTTAGTAGCCCTTGATAAGGTGAGTAGCCCTTGATAAGGTGAGTAGCACTTGATAAGGTGAGTAGCCCTTGATAAGGTGAGTAGCCCTTGATAAGGTGAGTAGCCCTTGACTCATCTCTTCAGTGGGTCATATGATTGAGTGTAGTCTGGCCCAGGAGTGGGAAGGTGAACGGAAAGGCTCTGGAGCAACGAACCGCCCTTGCTGTCTCTGCCTGGCCGGTTCCCCTCATTCCACTGGGATTCTCTGCCTCTAACCCTATTACAGGGGCTGAGTCACTGGCTTACTGGGGCTCTCTCATACCGTCCCTGGGAGGGGTGCGTCACCTGAGTGGGTTGAGTCACTGATGTGATCATCCTGTCTGGGTTGGCGCCCCCCTTTGGGTTGTGCCGGGGCGGAGATCTTTGTGGGCTATACTCAGCCTTGTCTCAGGATGGTAAGTTGGTGGTTGAAGATATCCCTCTACTGGTGTTGGGGCTGTGCTTTGGCAAAGTGGGTGGTGTTATATCTTTCCTGTTTGGCCCTGTCCGGGGGTGTCCTCGGATGGGGCCACAGTGTCTCCTGACCCCTCCTGTCTCAGCCTCCAGTATTTATGCTGCAGTAGTTTATGTGTCGAGGGAATAGGGTCAGTTTGTTATATCTGGAGTACTTCTCCTGTCCTATTCGGTGTCCTGTGTGAATTTAAGTGTGCTCTCTCTAATTCTTTCTTTCTTTCTCTCTCTCGGAGGACCTGAGCCCTAGGACCATGCCTCAGGACAACCTGACATGATGACTCCTTGCTGTCCCCAGTCCACCTGGCCGTGAGCTGCTCCAGTTTCAACTGTTCTGCCTTATTATTATTAGACCGTGCTGGTAATTTATGAACATTTGAACATCTTGGCCATGTTCTGTTATAATCTCCACCCGGCACAGCCAGAAGAGGACTGGCCACCCCACATAGCCTGGTTCCTCTCTAGGTTTCTTCCTAGGTTTTGGCCTTTCTAGGGAGTTTTTCCTAGCCACCGTGCTTCTACACCTGCATTGCTTGCTGTTTGGGATTTTAGGCTTGGTTTCTGTACGGCACTTTGAGATATCAGCTGATGTACGAAGGGCTATATAAATACATTTGATTTGATTTGATAAGGTGAGTAGCCCTTGATAAGGTGAGTAGCCAGAACGCTTCACTGGGACAGCATCAGGGCCAAGACAGAAAAACACCCACACACTCTCACACACACAGAGAGAAAGAGAGAGAGAGAGAGAGAGACCTGACCCGAATTGTAAGCACCCCCCAGCCTGATATTCGAAGAGTCCCAAAGCCAACAGTAACACTCACGCAAGCACACACACACACACACACACACACACACACACACACACACACACACACACACACACACACACACACACACACAAACACACACACACACAAGCACGCACACACACACAGTCTGGCTTCTTGCCGGCAGACCCTGTTAGCATCCCATCAGATAACAGATGGGTGATGGTCCCTGTGTGTGTGTGTGTGTGTGTGTGTGTGTGTGTGTGTGTGTGTGTACACATAAGGTGATGGTCCCTGTCTTAGCTGTTCCAGACACCCACAAATAAAAGTCCCCAAAACAAACTCACTCAAATGTTTGACAAAAGAGAATGTATTTTCAGAAAATAGTCTTATTTTAACTCTGCAGGAGTCCAAAAGTGAAAAACAAGTCACCGAGTAGAAGACATTCTAATTAAAATATATGTCTAGCATTCTGTTGTTGTACTTCACTGTTCTCACGATCAAAGCAGACAGAAAGACAGCTATAATCCACAAATAGTCAAATGTTGAAATCTCTGGCTAGGCACAGAGAAGCTTTCATGATTTCTGGTTCTATTTTTTTTTATGAACAATCTTTTGATGCTAAAAAGAAGCATAGTTTATCCTGAACCTCCCGCGGTTCTAAGATGGAGACAGCTCTGTTTGATATGTCCAGATGCAGTTGGTTTTATAGAGTTACTTTTGATATGAATTAAATAAAACATCCTGTCACATTAAGGTTTTCACTGACTGACACACATTTGTGTGTGTGTGTGTGTGTGTGTGTGTGTGTGTGTGTGTGTGTGTGTGTTCAATGGAGGAAATTGGACACTCGTGCTGTGGGCTTTGGTGTCTGGTCAGACTGGCCGGACCTCAACGACCTGTGGAACCGGACTGGAGAGGAGGTCAGATGGATACAGACTAGAGAGGAGGTCAGATAGATACAGACTGGAGAGGAGGTCAGATAGATACAGACTGGAGAGGAGATCAGATAGATACAGACTGGAGAGGAGGTCAGATAGATACAGACTGGAGAGGAGATCAGATAGATACAGACTGGAGAGGAGGTCAGATGGATACAGACTAGAGAGGAGGTCAGATAGATACAGACTGGAGAGGAGGTCAGATAGATACAGACTGGAGAGGAGATTAGATAGATACAGACTGGAGAGGAGGTCAGATGGATACAGACTGGAGAGGAGATCAGATGGATACAGACTGGAGAGGAGGTCAGATAGATACAGACTGGAGAGGAGATCAGATGGACATAGACTGGAGAGGAGATCAGATGGATACAGACTGGAGAGGAGGTCTGATAGATACAGACTGGAGAGGAGATCAGATGGATACAGACTGGAGAGGAGGTCAGATAGATACAGACTGGAGAGGTCAGATGGATACAGACTGGAGAGGAGGTCAGATAGGTACAGACTGGAGAGGAGATCAGATGGATACAGACTGGAGAGGAGGTCAGATAGATACAGACTGGAGAGGAGGTCAGATGGATACAGATTGGAGAAGAGGTCAGACGGATACAGACTGGAGAGGTCAGATGGATACAGACTGGAGAGGAGGTCAGATAGATACAGACTGGAGAGGTCAGACGGATACAGACTGGAGAGGTCAGATAGATACAGACTGGAGAGGTCAGATAGATACAGACTGGAGAGGTCAGACGGATACAGACTGGAGAGGAGGTCAGATAGATACAGACTAGAGAGGAGGTCAGATAGATACAGACTAGAGAGGAGGTCAGATAGACACGGACACGCAGACTGAGCCAGTGACTGTCTCTGATAGTTTGTGACAGACCCCTGTGTTGTTGTGGAGGTAACTGTCCCCCGTGATGGAGCATCTCATCATACATCCAGGACGACACTGGTCTGAGTCTGTAGGGACGACACTCTGTTCTGGTCTGAGTCTGTAGGGACGGCACTCTGTTCTGGTCTGAGTCTGGAGGGACGACACTCTGTTCTGGTCTGAGTCTGGAGGGACGACACTCTGTTCTGGTCTGAGTCTGGAGGGACGACACTCTGTTCTGGTCTGAGTCTGTAGGGACGACACTCTGTTCTGGTCTGAGTCTGTAGGGACGACACTCTGTTCTGGTCTGAGTCTGGAGGGACGACACTCTGTTCTGGTCTGAGTCTGGAGGGACGACACTCTGTTCTGGTCTGAGTCTGGAGGGACGACACTCTGTTCTGGTCTGAGTCTGGAGGGACGACACTCTGTTCTGGTCTGAGTCTGGAGGGACGACACTCTGTTCTGGTCTGAGTCTGGAGGGACGACACTCTGTTCTGGTCTGAGTCTGGAGGGACGACACTCTGTTCTGGTCTGAGTCTGGAGGGACGGCACTCTGGTCTGGTCTGAGTCTGTAGGGACGACACTCTGTTCTGGTCTGACTCTGTAGGGACGACACTCTGTTCTGGTCTGAGTCTGTAGGGACGACACTCTGTTCTGGTCTGAGTCTGGAGGGACGACACTCTGTTCTGGTCTGAGTCTGGAGGGACGACACTCTGTTCTGGTCTGAGTCTGTAGGGACGACACTCTGTTCTGGTCTGAGTCTGTAGGGACGACACTCTGTTCTGGTCTGAGTCTGTAGGGACGACACTCTGTTCTGGTCTGAGTCTGGAGGGACGGCACTCTGTTCTGGTCTGAGTCTGTAGGGACGACACTCTGTTCTGGTCTGAGTCTGGAGGGACGACACTCTGTTCTGGTCTGAGTCTGTAGGGACGACACTCTGTTCTGGTCTGAGTCTGTAGGGACGACACTCTGTTCTGGTCTGAGTCTGTAGGGACGACACTCTGTTCTGGTCTGAGTCTGGAGGGACGACACTCTGTTCTGGTCTGAGTCTGTAGGGACGACACTCTGTTCTGGTCTGAGTCTGTAGGGACGACACTCTGTTCTGGTCTGAGTCTGTAGGGACGACACTCTGTTCTGGTCTGAGTCTGGAGGGACGACACTCTGTTCTGAGTCTGGAGGGGAAACTCACTGTTCTGGACTGTACTGTCCCCTCTCTGTCTCCCATTCCACGCACCAGAATGCTGCCATTGGCCAGGACATTCTCACCTTCACTGTTAAGGCGAGGTTACAGATTCTCCCGACAACATATACTGTAATCCAGGACTCTGGTACCCTGCAAACCATGACCCATTTTGTATTCTACTCGAGTCAAATGTAATGGAGTCTGTTGCCCATTTTGTGAATGGCTGCTGTTGATAAAAGGACCTATACATAGCGTGACCGCCTTGTCGACCTGATAGCCAGCGTGGGGAGAGAGGTGGTCTCACCAACAGCACACTACCACTACAGTTATCCCTGAATGCCTTGTCGACCTGATAGCCAGCGTGGTGAGAGAGGTGGTCTCACCAACACCACACTACCACTACAGTTATCCCTGACCGCCTTGTCGACCTGATAACCAGCGTGGTGAGAGAGGTGGTCTCACCAACACCACACTACCACTACAGTTATCCCTGACCACCTTGTCGACCTGATAGCCAGCGTGGTGAGAGAGGTGGTCTCACCAACACCACACTACCACTACAGTTATCCCTGAATGCCTTGTCGACCTGATAGCCAGCGTGGGGAGAGAGGTGGTCTCACCAACAGCACACTACCACTACAATTATCCCTGAATGCCTTGTCGACCTGATAGCCAGCGTGGGGAGAGAGGTGGTCTCACCAACAGCACACATCCATAAACATTCTGGTGTAACAGGAAGCTGGTGTGATGTTTATGATGATGTGTTTTCCTGTGTGACAGATACGCCAGATGTTGTCGATGTTGTTGTTGTTGTTGTTGTGGGAACTGGGCTGCTCATATCACTGCTACATGGAGCAGGCCTTTGCCGATCTTCTAAAAATCTTCTAAAATACCAGCCCCTCGCAGCACGCTGGGACAGCCTTGGACATGGGTGCAAGCTGCTAGCACTAATATTTGTCAGTCTTGGCCACATACACAGGCTTCAGAATGTGGGCCTGACACCTTCAGGTTGTGGTGGGCCTGACACCTTCAGGTTGTGGTGGGCCTGACACCTTCAGGTTGTGGTGGGCCTGACACCTTCAGGTTGTAGTGGGCCTGACACCTTCAGGTTGTAGTGGGCCTGACAACTTCAGGTTGTGGTGGGCCTGACAACTTCAGGTTGTGGTGGGCCTGACACCTTCAGGTTGTGGTGGGCCTGACACCTTCAGGTTGTGGTGGGCCTGACAACTTCAGGTTGTGGTGGGCCTGACACCTTCAGGTTGTGGTGGGCCTGACACCTTCAGGTTGTGGTGGGCCTGACACCTTCAGGTTGTGGTGGGCCTGACACCTTCAGGTTGTGGTGGGCCTGACAACTTCAGGTTGTGGTGGGCCTGACAACTTCAGGTTGTGGTGGGCCTGACAACTTCAGGTTGTGGTGGGCCTGACACCTTCAGGTTGTGGTGGGCCTGACACCTTCAGGTTGTGGTGGGCCTGACACCTTCAGGTTGTGGTGGGCCTGACACCTTCAGGTTGTGGTGGGCCTGACACCTTCAGGTTGTGGTGGGCCTGACACCTTCAGGTTGTGGTGGGCCTGACACCTTCAGGTTGTAGTGGGCCTGACAACTTCAGGTTGTGGTGGGCCTGACACCTTCAGGTTGTGGTGGGCCTGACACCTTCAGGTTGTGGTGGGCCTGACACCTTCAGGTTGTAGTGGGCCTGACAACTTCAGGTTGTGGTGGGCCTGACACCTTCAGGTTGTGGTGGGCCTGACACCTTCAGGTTGTGGTGGGCCTGACACCTTCAGGTTGTGGTGGGCCTGACACCTTCAGGTTGTGGTGGGCCTGACACCTTCAGGTTGTGGTGGGCCTGACACCTTCAGGTTGTGGTGGGCCTGACACCTTCAGGTTGTGGTGGGCCTGACAACTTCAGGTTGTGGTGGGCCTGACAAAGACCAAGGCAAAGCAACGGTAGAGGTTCTGCATCGTGTCAGGGGTCATGGGTCAGTCTTGCCGTGTTGGGGAGGAGGTGCTTTTTGTACCCTTCAGTGACCATGTACACAGGGACCTTTTGAGATATTTGGATCCTTGATTAATGTAAATATGGTGTGTGTGTGTGTGTGTGTGTGTGTGTGTGTGTGTGTGTGTGTGTGTGTGTGTGTGTGTGTGTGTGTGTGTGTGTGTGTGTGTGTGTGTGTGTGAGAGAGAGAGAGCGAGCGAGCGAGAGTAAGATATAAGAGAAATAGAGAAAATTAGAGGTTGGGAAAAGGATTGATAGAGAAGGAGAACACAGGGAACAGGAAATGTGAAGGGAGAGATGGATGAGGGAGGAAGGAGGAGAGGTGTATAGTTTCTCACCCTGCAGTGTGTGTGTGTGTGTGTGTGTGTGTGTGTGTGTGTGTGTGTGTGTGTGTGTGTGTGTGTATAGTTCCTCACCCTGCAGTGTGTGTGTGTGTGTGTATAGTTCCTCACCCTGCCGTGTGTGTGTGTGTGTATATGTGTGTGTGTGTGTGTGTGTGTATACAGTGCCTTGCGAAAGTATTCGGCCCCCTTGAACTTTGCGACCTTTTGCCACATTTCAGGCTTCAAACATAAAGATATAAAACTGTATTTTTTTGTGAAGAATCAACAACAAGTGGGACACAATCATGAAGTGGAACGACATTTATTGGATATTTCAAACTTCAAACAAATCAAAAACTGAAAAATTGGGCGTGCAAAATTATTCAGCCCCTTTACTTTCAGTGCAGCAAACTCTCTCCAGAAGTTCAGTGAGGATCTCTGAATGATCCAATGTTGACCTAAATGACTAATGATGATAAATACAATCCACCTGTGTGTAATCAAGTCTCCGTATAAATGCACCTGCACTGTGATAGTCTCAGAGGTCCGTTAAAAGCGCAGAGAGCATCATGAAGAACAAGGAACACACCAGGCAGGTCCGAGATACTGTTGTGAAGAAGTTTAAAGCCGGATTTGGATACAAAAATATTTCCCAAGCTTTAAACATCCCAAGGAGCACTGTGCAAGCGATAATATTGAAATGGAAGGAGTATCAGACCACTGCAAATCTACCAAGACCTGGCCGTCCCTCTAAACTTTCAGCTCATACAAGGAGAAGACTGATCAGAGATGCAGCCAAGAGGCCCATGATCACTCTGGATGAACTGCAGAGATCTACAGCTGAGGTGGGAGACTCTGTCCATAGGACAACAATCAGTCGTATATTGCACAAATCTGGCCTTTATGGAAGAGTGGCAAGAAGAAAGCAATTTCTTAAAGATATCCATAAAAAGTGTCGTTTAAAGTTTGCCACAAGCCACCTGGGAGACACACCAAACATGTGGAAGAAGGTGTTCTGGTCAGATGAAACCAAAATGTAACTTTTTGGCAACAATGCTGTTTTCTGGAAGAAAACCTGATGGAGTCTGCAAAAGACCTGAGACTGGGACAGAGATTTGTCTTCCAACAAGACAATGATCCAAAACATAAAGCAAAATCTACAATGGAATGGTTCAAAAATAAACATATACAGGTGTTAGAATGGCCAAATCAAAGTCCAGACCTGAATCCAATCGAGAATCTGTGGAAAGAACTGAAAACTGCTGTTCACAAATGCTCTCCATCCAACCTCACTGAGCTCGAGCTGTTTTGCAAGGAGGAATGGGAAAAAATTTCAGTCTCTCGATGTGCAAAACTGATAGAGACATACCACAAGCGACTTACAGCTGTAATCGCAGCAAAAGGTGGCGCTACAAAGTATTAACTTAAGGGGGCTGAATAATTTTGCACACCCAATTTTTCAGTTTTTGATTTGTTAAAAAAGTTTGAAATATCCAATAAATGTCGTTCCACTTCATGATTGTGTCCCACTTGTTGTTGATTCTTCACAAAAAAATACAGTTATATATCTTTATGTTTGAAGCCTGAAATGTGGCAAAAGGTCGCAAAGTTCAAGGGGGCCGAATACTTTCGCAAGGCACTGTGTGTGTGTGTGTGTGTGTGTGTGTGTGTGTATGTGTGTGTGTGTGTGTGTGTATGCGTGTGTGCGTGTGTGTATATGTGTGTGTGTGTGTGTGTGTGTGTCTGTGTGTGTATGTGTCTGTGTGTGTATAGTTCCTCACCCTCTGCTGTATGGTAGCATGTTTGTGTTCCAGGTCTCTCTTCTCCATGGCTGAGTCAATGACCAGCTGATCCAGCTGCAGAGGGGAATAACACATCACAGTTAGAGAGAACACACACACACACACACACACACACACACACACACGTGGCCTAATCTGTGTGTGTTCCCAGTCTGGGATTAGGAGTGCCTTCATTTGGCATTTGGTACTCTGAATTACCTTTTTTTTTTTTATGTATTTAACTAGGCAAATGACAGATCCAGTAGAGGCCAATCTCTCTCTGGAGCCCACCTTGTTTTCCTACTCTGTGTCTGGGTCTATAATCAAATCAAACCCTCCTCTTTGCTAGTATTTGCACCAGCGAGGCCTGTGTCAGCGGCTCGCCAGGACAGTCAGCCTGACTTGGGGAGCAGGTGTATGGGGAGAGGCTCGAGGCCAATAGGTATAAGATCTGGGGTCAGTGTTCGTGAGGTGCCTCTCTCTCTCTCTCTCTCTCTCGCTTTCTCACCTCTGCAGCTAGTTTCTTCATGTAGGGATCAATCTCATCCAATATTTTATAGCCCTGTTGAAACAAGGTGTACTGGGCTCGCATGAACGACAGCATCTGAGAGATAGAGGATAGTGAGAGGATAGAGAGAGAGAGATAGCGAGGATAGAGAGAGAGAGAGGATAGAGAGAGAGAAGGGATATAGAGAGAGGATAGAGAGAGAGAGAGAGAAAGGATAGAGAGAGAGGATAGAGGATAGAGAGAGAGAAATAATAGAGAGAGAGAGGGGATAGAGAGAGAGAAAGGATAGAGAGAGAGGATAGAGAGAGAGAGAGAGAGAGAGAGAGAGAGAGGGGATAGAGAGAGGGAAAGGATATAGAGAGAGGATAGAGAGAGAGAGAGAGAGAGAGAGAGAGAGAGAGAGGATAGAGAGAGAGAGAGGGGATAGAGAGAGAGAAAGGATAGAGAGAGAGGATAGAGAGAGAGAGAGAGAGAGAGAGCGAGAGAGAGAGAGAGAAGAGAGAGGAGAGAGAGAAGGGATAGAGAGAGAGAAAGGATAGAGAGAGAGAAGGGATAGAGGATAGAGAGAGAGAAGGATAGAAAGAGAGAGAGAGAGAGAGAGAAGAGAGAGAGGAGAGAGAGAAAGAGAGAGAGAGAGAGAGATAGAGAGAGAGATAGAAGAGAGAGAGAAGAGAGAGAGAAGAGAGAGAGGAGAGAGAGAGAGAGAGAGAGAGAGAGAGGACAGAGAGAGAGAGACAGAGAAACAGAGAGAGAGAGATCATAAAACATATTATCATGCTATTTAAGTGGCTAACACATGTAACGGAACAGCATCAGAGGTTTAGATGACAAGGTACTACTCACTGCATCAAGTATTTCAAACTTCTTCTTAGCCTGAAGAACATTGATCTGAAAAGATGGACAAAATTACATTTAGCGACTGAAGTGACCAGTTTGATTATCAGTAGTGGTATAAACACAACAGGTTAGATTCAAGTTAACATTGTTTACTTCTAGAAGGTTGTCACGCCACAAGCATGGACTGAGGGATCATGGCACCACATAGTGGACATTACTGGTATTGGAGTCATATTACTGGTATTATATTACTGGTATCATATTACTGGTATTGGAGTCATATTACTGGTATTATATTACTGGTATTATATTACTGGTATTATATTACTGGTATTATATTACTGGTATTGGAGTCATATTACTGGTATTATATTACTGGTATTATATTACTGGTATTATATTACTGGTATTATATTACTGGTATTATATTACTGGTATCATATTACTGGTATTATATTACTGGTATTATATTACTGGTATTATATTACTGGTATTGGAGTCATATTACTGGTATTATATTACTGGTATTATATTACTGGTATTATATTACTGGTATCATATTACTGGTATTATATTACTGGTATTATATTACTGGTATCATATTACTGGTATTATATTACTGGTATTATATTACTGGTATTGGAGTCATATTACTGGTATCATATTACTGGTATTATATTACTGGTATTATATTACTGGTATTATATTACTGGTATTGGAGTCATATTACTGGTATTATATTACTGGTATTATATTACTGGTATCATATACAGTGCCTTGCGAAAGTATTCGGCCCCCTTGAACTTTGCGACCTTTTGCCACATTTCAGGCTTCAAACATAAAGATATAAAACTGTATTTTTTTGTGAAGAATCAACAACAATCATGAAGTGGAACGACATTTATTGGATATTTCAAACTTTTTTAACAAATCAAAAACTGAAAAATTGGGTGTGCAAAATGATTCAGCCCCCTTAAGTTAATACTTTGTAGCGCCACCTTTTGCTGCGATTACAGCTGTAAGTCGCTTGGGGTATGTCTCTATCAGTTTTGCACATCGAGAGACTGACATTTTTTCCCATTCCTCCTTGCAAAACAGCTCGAGCTCAGTGAGGTTGGATGGAGAGCATTTGTGAACAGCAGTTTTCAGTTCTTTCCACAGATTCTCGATTGGATTCAGGTCTGGACTTTGACTTGGCCATTCTAACACCTGGATATGTTTATTTTTGAACCATTCCATTGTAGATTTTGCTTTATGTTTTGGATCATTGTCTTGTTGGAAGACAAATCTCTGTCCCAGTCTCAGGTCTTTTGCAGACTCCATCAGGTTTTCTTCCAGAATGGTCCTGTATTTGGCTCCATCCATCTTCCCATCAATTTTAACCATCTTCCCTGTCCCTGCTGAAGAAAAGCAGGCCCAAACCATGATGCTGCCACCACCATGTTTGACAGTGGGGATGGTGTGTTCAGGGTGATGAGCTGTGTTGCTTTTACGCCAAACATAACGTTTTGCATTGTTGCCAAAAAGTTCAACTTTGGTTTCATCTGACCAGAGCACCTTCTTCCACATGTTTGGTGTGTCTCCCAGGTGGCTTGTGGCAAACTTTAAACAACACTTTTTATGGATATCTTTAAGAAATTGCTTTCTTCTTGCCACTCTTCCATAAAGGCCAGATTTGTGCAATATACAACTGATTGTTGTCCTATGGACAGAGTCTCCCACCTCAGCTGTAGATCTCTGCAGTTCATCCAGAGTGATCATGGGCCTCTTGGCTGCATCTCTGATCAGTCTTCTCCTTGTATGAGCTGAAAGTTTAGAGGGACGGCCAGGTCTTGGTAGATTTGCAGTGGTCTGATACTCCTTCCATTTCAATATTATCGCTTGCACAGTGCTCCTTGGGATGTTTAAAGCTTGGGAAATCTTTTTGTATCCAAATCCGGCTTTAAACTTCTTCACAACAGTATCTCGGACCTGCCTGGTGTGTTCCTTGTTCTTCATGATGCTCTCTGCGCTTTTAACGGACCTCTGAGACTATCACAGTGCAGGTGCATTTATACGGAGACTTGATTACACACAGGTGGATTGTATTTATCATCATTAGTCATTTAGGTCAACATTGGATCATTCAGAGATCCTCACTGAACTTCTGGAGAGAGTTTGCTGCACTGAAAGTAAAGGGGCTGAATAATTTTGCACGCCCAATTTTTCAGTTTTTGATTTGTTAAAAAAGTTTGAAATATCCAATAAATGTCGTTCCACTTCATGATTGTGTCCCACTTGTTGTTGATTCTTCACAAAAAAAAGACAGTTTTATATCTTTATGTTTGAAGCCTGAAATGTGGCAAAAGGTCGCAAAGTTCAAGGGGGCCGAATACTTTCGCAAGGCACTGTAACTGGTATCATATTACTGGTATTATATTACTGGTATTGGAGTCAAATTACTGGTATTATATTACTGGTATCATAGTACTGGTATTATATTACTATTAAATAGATCAACAGTTTAACTGATATGTGGTTGTCATAGTAACTGTAAATCACTCTGGATAAAAGCTGCTAAGATTGGACTAAAATTTTAAATGTGATGCCTCTCACCTGCAGTACGTAGTCCAGGGCCAGGTGCCTGAAGCACTTCCTGGTCAGGGTAAGAGAGGAAGTGGCCTCCTCCACCTCGTGAGGTTTGTTCCTGGGGGCCTGGGCGTTCTTCACCTGGGCTATCTCCATGTCCTCCCTCACACGGTCAAACTGCTTCTTTGTCTCCTTGAACTTACGCACGTCCCTACAGGGGGAGGAGAGAGAGAGAGACTTACACATCTCCCTACAGGGGGAGGAGAGAGAGAGAGTGACTTACACATCTCCCTACAGGGGGAGGAGAGAGAGAGTGACTTACACATCTCCCTACAGGGGGAGGAGAGAGAGAGTGACTTACACACGTCCCTACAGGGGGAGGAGAGAGAGAGAGACTTACACACGTCCCTACAGGGGGAGGAGAGAGAGAGAGTGACTTACACATGTCCCTACAGGGGGAGGAGAGAGAGAGTGACTTACACATCTCCCTACAGGGGGAGGAGAGAGAGAGAGTGACTTACACACGTCCCTACAGGGGGAGGAGAGAGAGAGTGACTTACACACGTCCCTACAGGGGGAGGAGAGAGAGAGTGACTTACACATCTCCCTACAGGGGGAGGAGAGAGAGAGAGAGTGATTTACACACGTCCCTACAGGGGGAGGAGAGAGAGAGAGTGACTTACACATCTCCCTACAGGGGGAGGAGAGAGAGTGACTTACACATCTCCCTACAGGGGGAGGAGAGAGAGAGAGTGACTTACACATCTCCCTACAGGGGGAGGAGAGAGAGAGAGTGACTTACACATCTCCCTACAGGGGGAGGAGAGAGAGAGAGAGACTTACACACGTCCCTACAGGGGGAGGAGAGAGAGAGAGTGACTTACACATCTCCCTACAGGGGGAGGAGAGAGAGAGTGACTTACACATCTCCCTACAGGGGGAGGAGAGAGAGAGTGACTTACACATCTCCCTACAGGGGGAGGAGAGAGAGAGTGACTTACACACATCCCTACAGGGGGAGGAGAGAGAGAGTGACTTACACATCTCCCTACAGGGGGAGGAGAGAGAGAGTGACTTACACATCTCCCTACAGGGGGAGGAGAGAGAGAGTGACTTACACATCTCCCTACAGGGGGAGGAGAGAGAGAGAGTGACTTACACACGTCCCTACAGGGGGAGGAGAGAGAGAGTGACTTACACATCTCCCTACAGGGGGAGGAGAGAGAGAGAGTGACTTACACATCTCCCTACAGGGGGAGGAGAGAGTGACTTACACACGTCCCTACAGGGGGAGGAGAGAGAGAGAGTGACTTACACACATCCCTACAGGGGGAGGAGAGAGAGAGTGACTTACACACATCCCTACAGGGGGAGGAGAGAGAGAGAGAGTGACTTACACTCATCCCAACAGGGTGACAATGACTATAGTAGTTGTTGGCAAGACAGCATAAACAGATCTGGCACCAGGCTAAGGAAACCTTGATTGAGAGGACCTCACATTTTACAGAACGATGAAGGAAGAGAGATGAGAGACTGAAGCATAGAGATGTATAGAGATCAGCTCCGTCCCATTAAGGCGTCTGTGAGCACACAGGGTAGCTCCATTGAGGCCATCTCACTGAGTCACTGTTCTTCTTCTACTACTTCTATGAGTTGGTAAACAACCTGAAAAGGGGTGCATACTGCCACCTAGAGGGTGTTGTTTGAACTGGTATAAAGACACAGTCGGTTGATTCACTGGCACCTGTAGATCTGGAAAGTTCCCTCATTGACTGATCCCTCCCGATGACCTGGATGGAATTACGTGATCCTTCGTTAACCCATAGAAAGTCCCGCCCAGTTAACTACTTCAAAATGGTGAAAGTCCTCAATGGAGCTGTCCATGCTAAAATGTGCTTTTGGGTACTAGAGTCCTCTATCCATCTCTATGGACTGAAATGCGACAAGAATAAGGGGCCTACACCAAAGGAAGAAGGGATGATACTCACTCTTTGATGAAGGTGTGCAGTTGCTGTTTGATTGACCTCTGGGCCTGGTCAAATAGGATCTGTAGAGAAAGAGACAGAGAGAGAGAGAGAGAGAGAGAGAGACAGGGAGAGAGACACAGAGAGGGAGAGAGAAAGACAGAGATAGGCAAGGAGAGAGACACAGAGAGGGAGAGAGAGAGACATGGGGAGAGACAGAGACAGGGGGAGAGAGGGAGAGAGAGAGACACAGAGAGAGAGAGAGAGAGAGAGAGACAGAAAGAGACGGGAAGAGACACAGAGCGAGAGAGAGACATGGAGAGAGAGACACAGAGAGAGAGAGAGAGTCAGGGAGAGAGAGAGATAGGCAAGGAGAGAGAGAGAGGGAGAGAGAGAGACAGGGAGAGAGAGAGATAGGCAAGGAGAGAGAGAGAGGGAGAGAGAGAGACACGGAGAGAGAGGGAGAGGGAGAAACAGAGAGAGAGAGAGACAGAGAGAGATGGGAAGAGACAGAGCGAGAGAGAGACATGGAGAGAGAGACACGTAGAGAGAGAGATAGGCAAGGAGAGAGACAGAGAGGGAGAGAGAGACATGGAGAGAGAGAGACAGGGAGAGAGAGACAGAGAGGGAGAGAGAGAGACATGGAGAGAGACAGACATGGAGAGAGACAGAGAGGGAAAGAGACAGAGACAGAGTTGGGGAGAGAGAGAGAAAGACCAAGACGGAGAGAGAAAGAGACAGAGAGCGAGAGAGACACAGTGAATCCCAAACCACTGTCTCGCCCCTACCAACTCTCTCGGAGGTCCCTCTGTTTACACGTGTTCTGACGTATCTCAGAGGGTGACTTCCAGAGAGTGGCGAGGGGGATCAATAAATCCATCAACTTCGGGACACACATGACATGAATGATGCATGAAATTCAAATGAACAAATCCTCCCTGTCGTTTTACAAAATATAAACCTCAGTTAAACAGTTAAACATTTTATTTTGGGAGCTGTTTAATATTGTATGTGTCAAGTCTCGAACATCAGAAATAAAGAAATGCCCGTATCATATAATTAGGCATGCCTCGGCCTCTCCGTTCTTTTGTGTGAAATTGCGGAAGAAAAAAAACAAATTACGCCGTGCCTTATGGGATTCCACTTCGCTATGAAGCCGGCAGCATTGCAGGCTCAGTCTAAGTGCCGACCGGAGGGGATAATTATCCCATACAACCTCAATCACTTTCACTCCCTCACCCTCGGGAACACTTGTTCAAATGGTGGAGGCGCGCTTGAACGCACAAATGGACTCGCCGAGGGGCGAGCGGGTGATTTGACATTCTGCCTGTGAGATCGCTAACAACTGAAATTAAACAGGCTATCAAATACGTTTAAAAAATATTATGATATTCAGCAACTGTCTTCGAGACAGCTAGTTAATGACATTCAGGAGCTGTCTTTGAGACAGCTAGTTAATCATTTTCAGGAGCTGTCTTTGAGACAGCTAGTTAATCATTTTCAGGAGCTGTCTTCGAGACAGCTAGTTAATGATATTCAGGAGCTGTCTTTGAGACAGCTAGTTAATCATTTTCAGGAGCTGTCTTCGAGACAGCTAGTTAATCATTTTCAGGAGCTGTCTTCGAGACAGCTAGTTAATGATATGAACTGTCTCTGAGACAGCTAGTTAATGATATTCAGGAGCTGTCTTTGAGACAGCTAGTTAATCATTTTCAGGAGCTGTCTTCGAGACAGCTAGTTAATCATTTTCAGGAGCTGTCTTCGAGACAGCTAGTTAATGATATTCAGGAGCTGTCTTTGAGACAGCTAGTTAATCATTTTCAGGAGCTGTCTTCGAGACAGCTAGTTAATGATATTCAGGAGCTGTCTTTGAGACAGCTAGTTAATCATTTTCAGGAGCTGTCTTCGAGACAGCTAGTTAATCATTTTCAGGAGCTGTCTTCGAGACAGCTAGTTAATGATATGAACTGTCTCTGAGACAGCTAGTTAATGATATTCAGGAGCTGTCTTCGAGACAGCTAGTTAATCATTTTTAGGAGCTGTCTTCGAGACAGCTAGTTAATCATTTTTAGGAGTTGTCTTCGAGACAGCTAGTTAATGATATTCAGGAGGGGTAGAAGATTTATCAATTCTAGAGGAGAAGAAAACAACATCTCTTATTTCATACATAAGCCTGGCACACTGCCCTGTGCACCAAATACCCAAAACAGAGAAATAACAAGGAGTAACAAGCCTCTCCTCAGAGGAGAGGAGAAACAACCCAGGAGAAGACCACTTAAAGCCTCTCCAAAGACCACAACCCAGGAGAAGACCACTCCAAGCCCTGATAGCAGCACCATCGCTCTAAGCCTCTCCACAGACCACAACCCAGGTGAAGACCACTACAAGCCTGTCCACAGACCACAACCCAGGAGAATACCACTCCAAGACTCTCCACAGACCACAACCCAGGAGAAGACCACTACAAGCCTGTCCACAGACCACAACCCAGGAGAAGACCACTCCAAGCTCTGATATCAGCACCATCTCCAAGACTCTCCTCTAACAAAAAATGACTCAGACACAGAAATCCTTGACCTGCCGACAGGAGAGGCAGTCAACAGCAGGCAGAGGAGACCAGTATGGTGTATCAGGTGAAACAGCAGCACAGTGAGCTACAGTCAGCCATTAGAGACCTGAAGGAGGACAACCAGATAACCTAACTAGAATTAATGATTGTTTAAATAGTGTTTATTTTTTAAAATTCCCATGACCTGTTATAACACATCGGTCCACAAATCAAGCATTCTACATTTACATGTCATTTAGCAGATGCTCTTATGCAGAGCAACTTACAGGTGCAATTAGGGATAAGTTCCTTGCTCAAGGGTACATTGGCAGGTTTGTCACCTAGTCGGCTCGGGGACAGCATCTTTTCAGTTACTGGCCAAACACTCTTAATTGCTAGGCTAACTGCAGCCCTATAACACATCCTAAAGAAATACATTAAAACATCCTTAAGTTTAAGAAGCTGCCGTCGTCGGAATGAGACCAAGGTGCAGCGTGGTGAGCGTTGTCACGGCCGTCGTCGGAATGAGACCAAGGTGCAGAGTGGTGAGCGTTGTCACGGACGTCGTCGGAATGAGACCAAGGTGCAGCGTGGTGAGCGTTGTCACGGCCGTCGTCGGAATGAGACCAAGGTGCAGCGTGGTGAGCGTTGTCACGGCCGTCGTCGGAATGAGACCAAGGTGCAGCGTGGTGAGCGTTGTCACGGCCGTCGTCGGAATGAGACCAAGGTGCAGCGTGGTGAGCGTTGTCACGGCCGTCGTCGGAATGAGACCAAGGTGCAGCGTGGTGAGCGTTGTCACGGCCGTCGTCGGAATGAGACCAAGGTGCAGCGTGGTGAGCGTTGTCACGGCCGTCGTCGGAATGAGACCAAGGTGCAGCGTGGTGAGCGTACTTTACTTTTTTTATTTGTTAAATGTCGCCAACAAAACAAGACACAAAGAAACGACCGTGAAGCTTACGAGGGCCATAGTGCCACAAACAAAGTCAACTTCCCACAAAGACAGGTAGGAAAAAAGGCTGCCTAAGTATGGTTCTCAATCAGAGACAACGATAGACAGCTGTCCCTGATTGAGAACCATAACCGGCCAAACACAAAGAAATACAACAACCTAGAAAACAAAACATAGAATGCCCACCCAAATCACACCCTGACCAAACCAAAATAGAGACATAAAAAGGCTCTCTCAGACGTGAAAAGCACAAACCCTGACTTTTTACATAATATTAATATTGCTATGTTTATGTATTTATTGTTTGTGATATCCAACTGGTAGTTAGTCTTGCCCCATCGCTGCAACTCCCCTACGGACTCGGGAGAGGCGAAGGTCGAGAGCCATGCGTCCTCCGAAACACGACCCTGCCAAACCGCTTCTTGACACACTGCTTCGCTTAATGCGGAAGGCAGCCGCACCAATGTGTTGGAGGAAACACCGTCCAACTGGCGACTGAGTCAGCGTGCAATACGCCTGGCCCACCACAAGGAGTCACTAGAGCGCGATGGGACAAGGATATCCCGGCCGGCCAAACCCTCCCCTAATCTCCTCAACTACCCTCAAACCAATAAATAGGCAAAACACACATGGATTTAAAAAACGAGGCAACGGTAAACGATACGCAAGTGACCAAAGGTACAACTCTGATATAAAGTGTTTGTTTTTTCCCCACAAATTTTCCCGGAATGTCACGTGTCAAATCAAATCAAACTTTATTTGTCACATGCGCCGAATACAACAAGTGTAGACTTTACTGTGAATGTTTACTTACAAGCCCTTAACCAATAGTGCAGTCCAAGAAGAGTTAAGAAAATATTTACCAAGTAGACTAAACTAAAAAGTAATAATAAAAAGTAACACAATAAGAATAACAATGAGGCTATATACAGGGTATTACGGTACAGAGTCAATGTGGAGGCTATATACAGGGGGTACCGGTACAGAGTCAATGTGGAGACTATATACAGGGGTTACCGGTACAGAGTCAATGTGGAGGCTATATACAGGGGGTACCGGTACAGAGTCAATGTGGAGGCTATATACAGGGGTTACCGGTACAGAGTCAATGTGGAGGCTATATACAGGGGGTACCGGTACAGAGTCAATGTGGAGGCTATATACAGGGGTTACCGGTACAGAGTCAATGTGGAGGCTATATACAGGGGTTACCGGTACAGAGTCAATGTGGAGGCTATATACAGGGTATTACGGTACTAAGTCAATGTGGAGGCTATATACAGGGGGTACCGGTACAGAGTCAATGTGGAGGCTATATACAGGGGTTACCGGTACAGAGTCAATGTGGAGGCTATATACAGGGGTTACCGGTACAGAGTCAATGTGGAGGCTATATACAGGGTATTACGGTACTAAGTCAATGTGGAGGCTATATACAGGGGGTACCGGTACAGAGTCAATGTGGAGGCTATATACAGGGTGTTACGGTACAGAGTCAATGTGGAGGCTATATACAGGGTATTACGGTACTAAGTCAATGTGGAGGCTATATACAGTGGGGTACCGGTACTAAGTCAATGTGGAGGCTATATACAGGGGTTACCGGTACAGAGTCAATGTGGAGGCTATATACAGGGTGTTACGGTACAGAGTCAATGTGGAGGCTATATACAGGGTGTTACGGTACAGAGTCAATGTGGAGGCTATATACAGGGGGTACCAGTACAGAGTCAATGTGGAGGCTATATACAGGGTGTTACGGTACAGAGTCAATATGGAGGCTATATACAGGGGTTACCGGTACAGAGTCAATGTGGAGGCTATATACAGGGTGTTACGGTACAGAGTCAATGTGGAGGCTATATACAGGGTGTTACGGTACAGAGTCAATGTGGAGGCTATATACAGGGGGTACCAGTACAGAGTCAATGTGGAGGCTATATACAGGGTGTTACGGTACAGAGTCAATATGGAGGCTATATACAGGGGTTACCGGTACAGAGTCAATGTGGAGGCTATATACAGGGGGTACCGGTACAGAGTCAATGTGGAGGCTATATACAGGGTATTACGGTACTAAGTCAATGTGGAGGCTATATACAGGGGGTACCGGTACAGAGTCAATGTGGAGGCTATATACAGGGTGTTACGGTACAGAGTCAATGTGGAGGCTATATACAGGGTGTTACGGTACAGAGTCAATGTGGAGGCTATATACAGGGTGTTACGGTACAGAGTCAATGTGGAGGCTATATACAGGGTATTACGGTACAGAGTCAATGTGGAGGCTATATACAGGGGGTACCGGTACTAAGTCTGTGTACAGGGGTTAGAGGTCATTTGTACATGTAGTCAGTACACTGGTAACAACCTAAGCACTATGAAACTTCTATCGGATCAAATCCCACGTAGAAAATAAGACATTAAATGTTTTTGTTAACCAAATTAGATTCTCTCTCATTGATCCTTCATACAAAAACTCCTTGCTTGATGAGGCGGGAAAAAAACCACCACCATCTCTATGGCAAGACGTATGTTCATCCACGTTGCCTGTTCACCCACGTTGCCTGAGATGTCACGTGTGACTAATGGACGGACAGAGACCGATCCACAGTCCCTTCCCCAATCAGGACATGTGTGCCATTTTATATGACTCCTTAAAACTGCCCCCCACATAATAGAAGGTCTGAATATTCCGTTAGAGATATTCCATGTTCTCTTCTGATCTCAGAGAGAGAGAGAGAGAGAGAGAGAGAGAGAGAGAGAGACAGAGAGAGAGAGAGAGAGAGAGAGAGAGAGAGAGAGAGAGAAAAAAATCATCCACTAATCTGCACCTGTCAGCTGGTACGGTGTCCCTGAATGGCCAAAATACACCAAACCAGATGCTATTATTACAACGTCCAAACTAGAAAGGGCTGAATATCTGGCAGCAGGAACATTCTTCTCATCGTTTTGGCTGAAATTTGTTGAAAAGTTATTTAGAGGTGAGATTACAAACTAGGTCAACATCAAAAACACCAAACACCAGTAACATGATTTTATTAGAAGGCCTAAATCCTGATCTGACCATAAAAACATTGTGATGACCACAGATATGTGAGGAGAGGGAAGAATGAGAGAGGAAGAGAAGAGGGAATGGTCTCTAAGAGCTGACTAGTTAAACGACAGGAAGGATTTAGGAGATTTTAGCTCAACTGTTAAAAAGACAGGAATTTCCTCTCTTTCTTCCTGCTCTCTCGCTCCCTCTCCTTGTCTCCCTCTCCTTGTCTCCCTCTCTGTCTCTCTCCCTTTACTTTTACAACTAGTTCTCTACCAAACTCTCCCTCTCGTACTCTCTCTTTATCTCCCTCTCTCTCGTACTCTCTCTTTATCTCCCTCTCTCTTTATCTCCCTCTCTCTCGTACTCTCTTTTTATCTCCCTCTCCCCCCCACCCCATTAACTTGTACAACTACCAAACCTATGACCCCTGCTTAACAGGCTCAGAGACCCCATGGCACTCATCATGACTATCACATTTGGAAGCAGCACAGTGTGTGTGTGTGTGTGTATGTGTGTGTGTACTCTCTGTCTGTCCTACACAGCTGTGTGCTCTAATTCTAAACATTCTCTCCAATTCTGGCTCAGAGCAGAACACTCTGGAATCAAGATGGAAGAACAGAGTGTGTGTGTGTGTGTGTGTGTCTTACCATGTGGTAACGGGAGGCTGGAGGCTCTGTACGCTCATGCATATGCATGAGTGTGTGTGTGTGTGTGTGTGTGTGTATGTGTGAGAAAGAGAGACAGAGTGAGTGTATATGGGTGGGTCTTACCATGTTGTAGTTGACAATCTCAAAGTGTGTGTGTGCTCACATTCAGTGCATTTGGAAAGTATTCAGACCCCTTGACTTTTTCCACATTTTATATACAGTGGGGAGAACAAGTATTTGATACTCAGCCGATTTTGCAGGTTTTCCTACTTACAAAGCATGTAGAGGTCTGCAATTTTTATCAAAGGTACACTTTGTATGATTTTTAAGTAATTAATTTGCATTCTATTGCATGACATAAGTATTTGATACATCAGAAAAGCAGAACTTAATATTTGGTACAGAAACCTTTGTTTGCAATTACAGAGATCATACGTTTCCTGTAGTTCTTGACCAGGTTTGCACACACTGCAGCAGGGATTTTGGCCCACTCCTCCAAACAGACCTTCTCCAGATCCTTCAGGTTTCGGGGCTGTCCCTGGGCAATACGGACTTTCAGCTCCCTCTAAAGATTTTCTATTGGGTTCAGGTCTGGAGACTGGCTAGGCCACTACACGCTCCCCACGGTAAGTACGAGGTGTTGGCTCAGGTCTCCTACTTGACTCAGCCAATCTCCTCGTGTGCCCCCTCCCCCAAAAATGATTGGGGCTGCCTCTCGGGCTTCTGTGTTAGCCGTGTACCCTCATATCTTCTCCGTTCCTCTATTCTCCAGTATTTCTCCTCTTTAGAACGATGATACTCCCCAGGCTGCGTCCAGGGTCCTGCTCCAGCTACTATTTCCTCCCATGTCCAGGATCCTTTTCCGTCCAAAATCTCCTCCCAAGTCCATAACGTCTGCTCCTCCCTTTCACGCTGCTTGGTCCTGGTTATGGTGCGTTATTCTGTCACGTTCGTCGTAACGAGGAGACCAAGCCGCAGCGTGATTTGAATACATTCTTCTTTTAAAAACACGAAGAACACATACACAAACTAACTAACTAACTAACTAACTAACTAACTAACTAACTAACTAACTAACTAACTAACAGCAACAACAACAACAACAACAACAACAACAACAACAACAACAACAACAACAACAACAACAACAACAACAACAACAACAACAACAACAACAACAACAAAAGACAGTGACGCTATAAACAACTAGTGCAGACATGCAACTACACATAGACAATAACCCACCAAACCAACATGGAAAATGGCAACCTAAATAGGATCCCCAATCAGAGACAACGATAAACAGCTGTCTCTGATTGGGAACCAATTCAGGCCACCATAGACCTACATTTACCTAGACAATACCAAAACCCCATAGATATACAAAAAACCCTAGAAAAGACAAAAAAAAACACCTACCACCCTCGTCACACCCTGACCTAACCAAAATAATAAAGAAAACAAAGATAACTAAGGTCAGGGCGTGACACAAGCAAAGAGCCACTGAGTTTGAAGGTAGGCCTTGAAATACATCCACAGGTACACCTCCAATTGACTCAAATGATGTCAGAAGCTTCTAAAGCCACTATATAATTTTCTGTAATTTTTGAAGCTGTTTAAAGGCACAGTCAACTTAGTGTATGTAAACTTCTGACCCACTGGAATTGTGATACCGTGAACTATAAGTGAAATAATCTGTCTGTGAACAATTTTTGGAAAAATTACTTGTGTCAATGCACAAAGTAGATGTCCTAACCGACTTGCCAAAACTATAGTTTGTTAACAAGAAATGTGTGGAGTGGTTGAAAAAACTAGTTTTAATGACTCCAAACTAAGTGTATGTAAACTTCAGAATCTAACAACACAACTATTCATTTCAATTACAATAAATCAAGTTTAACTTACTCGTTTTTCACTGTTTTCAGAACTCAAAAGTTGTCCCCCTGATGTGGTTTAAACATTGTTGTGAACACAGAACATCTCATTTTGTTGTTTTTCCATTTAAAAACAAAACCAGAAATATTTGTGGGACCAAAAAAAGGAAAAACTAAACAAAGAATATGGAATTTGAGCGAATAACAGAATTAGGCGAAAGATTTTAATGTATTTTTAAATGAAACAACCAAAATGTTTTGCTGTGTATAACTGCCCTTTAGACGGTGTCATCCTGCAGAACAGCATTTTGGGAGAAGTTGAGGTCAGGTCCAAAATGGTCCAAACTTCTTCCATCTAAGAATGATTGAGGCCACTGTGTTCTTGGGAACCTTCAATGCTGCAGCAATGTTTTGGTACCCTTCCCCAGATCTGTGCCTCGACACAATCCTCTATGGACAATTATTTAAACCTCATGGCTTGGTTTTTGCTCTGACATGCACTGTCAACTGTGGGACCTTAAAATAGACAGATTTGTGCCTTTCCAAATCAAGTCCAATCAATTGAATTTACAGCAGGTGGACTCCAATCAAGTTGTAGAAACATCTCAAGGACGATCAATGGAAACAGGATGCACCTGAGCTCTATTTCGAGTCTCATAGCAAAAGGATCTGAATACTTCTGTAAATAAGGTCTTTCAACAAAAATAAAAATATATTTGCAACAAAAAAAACAGTTTTAGCTTTGTCATCATGAGGTATTGTGTGTAGATTGAATAGGAGAAAAAATTAATTTATTCATTTTAGAATAAGGCTATAGCGTAACTAAATGTGGAAAGAGGCAAGATGTCTGAATACTTCCGTGTTTGTGTGTGTGTGTGTGTGTGTGTGTGTGTGTGTGTATGTGTGTGTGTGTGTATGTGTGTGTGTGTGTGTGTGTATGTGTGTGTGTGTGTGTGTGTGTGTATGTGTGTGTGTGTGTATGTGTGTGTGTGTGTGTGTGTATGTGTGTGTGTGTGTGTGTGTGTGTGTGTCTGTGTGTGTGTGTGTGTGTGTGTGTGTGTGTGTGTGTCTTACCATGTTGTAGTTGACGATCTCCTGCAGGCTCTCCCCACACTTCTCCAGACACTCCTAGAGACACAGGGAGACCTTCGGGTTACACACATGACTGTAGTGAGTTGATGTTCACTTCACAGATCATCACTAAGATTCATTCTACTCCGACAGCTAGCAGGCTTGTACAGGAAGAAGTTCAATTCAATGTATTGAAAAATAAAGGTCTCAGAGCTCTCTCATTAATCTCTCCTAACATCTTCACATCTATATTTCACCAGCTAGGGGGGAAGATGGTCTCGGTCTGGACAATGCTGTTTATATTTCAACTGTTATTGTTGAAGAGGGGAAATTTTAAGGAATGTAGAGACTACAGGAATGTGGTGAAGTATCTCTATTTCAGACATCCTCTACTCTACTCCACTCTACCTCCACTCTAATCTACCTCCACTCTACCTCCACTCTAACTCCACTCTAACTCCACTCTAACTCCACTCCAACTCCACTCTAACTCCACTCTAACTCCACTCTAACTCCACTCTACCTCCACTCTAACTCCACTCTAACTCCACTCTAACTCTACCTCTACCTCCACTCTACCTCCACTCTTACTCTAACTCTACCTCCACTCTAACTCCACTCTAACTCCACTCTACCTCCACTCTAACTCCACTCTAACTCCACTCTAACTCCACTCTAACTCTACCTCCACTCTAACTCTACCTCCACTCTACCTCCACTCTAACTCTAACTCTACCTCCACTCTACCTCCACTCTAACTCTTCCTCCACTTTAACTCTAACTCTACCTCCACTCTACCTCTAACTACACTCTAACTCTACCTCCACTCTAACTCTACTCTAACTCCACTCTACCTCCACTCTAACTCTACTCTACCTCCACTCTAACTCCACCTCCACTCTAACTCTACTCTACCTCCACTCTACCTCCACTCTAACTCTACCTCCACTCTAACTCTACCTCCACTCTACCTCCACTCTAATTCTACCTCCACTCTAACTCCACTCTAACTCTACTCTAACTCCACTCTAACTCTAACTCCACTCTACCTCTAACTACACTCTACCTCTAACTACACTCTAACTCCACTCTAACTCTACCTCCACTCTACCTCCACTCTAACTCTACTCTAACTCTACTCTAACTCTACTCTAACTCTACTCTAACTCCACTCTACCTCCACTCTACCTCCACTCTAACTCTACTCTACCTCCACTCTAACTCCACCTCCACTCTAACTCCACTCTAACTCTACTCTAACTCTACTCTAACTCTACTCTAACTCCACTCTACCTCCACTCTACCTCCACTCTAACTCTACTCTACCTCCACTCTAACTCCACCTCCACTCTAACTCCACTCTAACTCTACTCTACCTCCCCTCTACCTCCACTCTAATTCTACCTCCACTCTAACTCCACTCTAACTCTACTCTAACTCTACCTCCACTCTAATTCTACCTCCACTCTAACTCTACTCTACCTCCACTCTAACTCCACTCTACTCTACCTGCACTCTAACTCTACTCTACCTCCACTCTAACTCCACTCTAACTCCACTCTAACTCTACCTTCACTCTAACTCTACTATACCTCCACTCTAACTCCACTCTACTCTAACTCTACTCTACCTCCACTCTAACTCTACTCTACCTCCACTCTAACTCCACTCTAACTCTACCTTCACTCTAACTCTACTCTAACTCCACTCTAACTCCACTCTACTCTACCTCCACTCTAACTCTACTCTACCTCCACTCTAACTCCACTCTAACTCCACTCTAACTCTACCTTCACTCTAACTCTACTATACCTCCACTCTAACTCCACTCTACTCTAACTCTACTCTACCTCCACTCTAACTCCACTCTAACTCTACCTCCACTCTAACTCCACTCTACCTCCACTCTAACTCTACCTCCACTCTAACTCCGCCTCCACTCTAACTTTACTCTACCTCCACTCTACCTCCACTCTAATTCTACCTCCACTCTAACTCCACTCTAACTCTACTCTAACTCCACTCTAACTCTACCTCCACTCTAACTCTAACTCCACTCTACCTCTAACTACACTCTACCTCTAACTACACTCTAACTCCACTCTAACTCTACCTCCACTCTAACTCCACTCTCTGGAGTGCTGCAGAGATGGTTGTACTTCTGGAAGGTTCTCCCATCTCCACAGAGAAACTCTCGAGCCTGATTGCTCAGTTTGGCTGGGCGGCCAGCTCTAGGAAGAGTCTTGCTGGTTCTAAACTTCTTCCATTTATGAATGATGGAGGCCACTGTGTTCTTGCGAACTTTCAATGCTGCAGAAATGTTTTGGTACCCTTCCCCAGATCTGTGCGCACAATCCTGTCTCAGAGCTCTACGGACAATTCTTTAAACCTCCAGCCTTGGTTTTTGCTCTGACATGCACTGTCAACTGTGGTACCTTTATATAGACAGGTGTGTACCTTTCCAAATCATGTCCAATCAATTGAATTTACTACATTTTGTAGGTTTAAAGATTATTTCCTGCAATTCTACACATTTTGTCATGGGGTACAGAGAACATTATGCCGTTTTAAAGACAAATTTAAATTTGCAATTCTATACATTTTGTCTAATGTGTATTCATGTGATATTTGAGCGACTTAGACATTACAACAAAATCTTTGGGCAGAGAAACCTAGCTAAAAACCGTTAGCTGACATGGGCTATTTGATCTGGAGATTTCTGACAAGTTATTAAATATCTCTCTAATGACAAGAGGAACTGATGATGCCAATTTAGAAATCGCACCTTGTACATTCTACTATTACAACTAGCAACAGTAAATTAAGACCCCCGCGACCCCTTCTGAAACGACCCCTTGCACCTCCCCTAAGGGGGCGCGCCCCACAGTTTGGGAACCACTGATCTATCATACCATCTGTTGACATGTATATATATATATTTATATATTTATATATTATATATATTTTTTTAAATCTTCCCGGCGTGAAATCATTCTGATTGTGTTGTGACGTCATGTGGCTGTAATATTTGTGTAGTAGCAGGGTACTTACAGAGATCATTTCTTCCTTCTTGCACTGCTGAGACAAGTCTTTGATGCCGTTGACAAACAGTTTGTTGGCGCTAACGTACGCCCTGCCCGCCTCGATCATACCGCTACATAACTTTACCAGCTAGGAGAAGGAGAGAGAGAGAGAGAGAAATATAGGTTTGGGTTATTCAGTTTGAGTAGGCCATTTAAAAGTATTCAGAGGGTATTCAGGTACGGTAGCTCAAACCCAGTGTCAATGTGTTGTGTTGTCAATGTGTTGTGTTGTAAATATGTTGTGTACAAAGCTGTCATCAAGGCAAAGGGGTGGCTACTTTGAAGACTCTCAAATCTCAAATATATTCTGATTTTGTTTAACACTTTTTTTTTTCTAGTTTCTACATGATTCCATATGTGTTATTTCATAGTGTTGATGTCTTCACTATTTATTCTACAATGTAGACAATAGTAAAAATATATTTGTTTAAAACTGAATGAGTAGGTGTGTCCAAACTGTTGACTGGTCCTGTAGGTGGGTAAACTCTGATCACTGTTCGTGCTCAAAGAGCACCCCTGGCAGTTTCCTACCAGGCCTCGGATGATCACCTTGCCCCTATCATCCGAGTGCACCGTCCCCATAACACTCAGCAGAAGTCCTAAAGGACCCCCAGGGAGCACAGGAGAGCCCTTCTTCTGCTTATAGCGGCAGACGCTTCTCTGTACTGTTGCCCCCCCCCCCCCCAAGACCCGCATCATCATACCAGTCTTCCCAGCTCCGGCGCTCGGGGTAGGTTCCCTATACTTTCAATACACTGCCACTGGTTCTCAATCCTGGTTCCCGGGGACCCAAAGGATATTTACGTTTTTTGCCCTAGTACTACACACCTGATTCAAATCAAACTCTAAGCTGTGTAAAGCTGGGTCCCCGGGACCAGGATTG
>NC_092153.1:82556369-82613869 GCF_045791955.1 Oncorhynchus clarkii lewisi
AGACTCTGCATGCAGAATCCTGGATAAACATCCTCAGCGTACAACGTAAAACACCAAATAATACATGCAGAGCAGAATCAGGCCATGAGGTGGAAACTGAGCTGCACTTCCTAACCTCCTGCACAATGTATGACCATATTAGAGACACATATTTCCCTCAATTTACACAGATCCACAAAGAACTCGAAAACACACCCAATTTTGATAAACTCCCATATCTACTGGGGGAAATTCCACAGTGTGCATCACAGCAGCAAGATTTGTGACCTGTTGCCACAAGAAAAGGGCAACCAGTGAAGAACAAACACCATTGTAAATACAACCCATATTAATGTTTATTTATTTTCCCTTTTGTACTTTAACTATTTGCACATCGTTACAACACTGTATATAGACATAATATGACATTTGTAATGTCAGAGACAGGGTCAGGGACAGAGACAGGGTCAGAGACAGGGTCAGGGACAGAGACAGGGTCAGGGACAGAGACATGGTCAGGGTCAGAGACAGGGTCAAGGACAGAGACAGGGTCAGTCAAAGAGACAGGGTCAGGGTCAGAGACAGGGTCAGGGACAGTCATAGAGACAGGGTCTGGGACAGGGTCACAGACAGGGTCAGGGACAGAGACAGGGTCAGGGCCAGTCGTAGAGACAGGGTTAGGGACAGGGTCAGTCATAGAGACAGGGTCAGGGACAGAGACAGGGTCAGGGACAGTCAGAGAGACAGGGTCAGGGTCAGGGACAGGGTCAGTCATAGAGACAGGGTCTGGGACAGGGTCAGAGACAGGGACAGGGTCAGGGACAGGGTCAGGGACAGGGTCAGGGACAGGGACAGGGTCAGGGTCAGGGACAGGGTCAGGGTCAGGGACAGGGTCAGGGACAGGGACAGGGTCAGGGACAGGGTCAGGGACAGGGACAGGGTCAGGGACAGGGTCAGGGACAGAGACAGGGTCAGGGACAGGGTCAGGGACAGGGACAGGGTCAGGGACAGGGTCAGGGACAGGGACAGGGTCAGGGACAGGGACAGAGACAGGGACAGGGACAGGGTCAGGGACAGGGTCAGGGACAGGGACAGGGTCAGGGTCAGGGACAGGGACAGGGTCAGGGACAGGGTCAGGGACAGGGTCAGGGACAGGGACAGGGTCAGGGACAGAGACAGGGTCAGGGACAGGGTCAGGGTCAGGGACAGAGACAGGGTCAGGGACAGGGACAGGGTCAGGGACAGGGACAGGGTCAGGGACAGGGACAGGGTCAGGGACAGAGACAGGGTCAGGGACAGGGTCAGGGACCGAGACAGAGACAGAATCCGCCATAGAACCCATTGCCCTTTATGGTTGTGAGGTCCTGGGGTCCGCTCACCAACCAAATTGAGACTCTGCATGCAGAATCCTGGATAAATATGTATAGGGTCAGGGTCAGGGACAGAGACATGGTCAGGGACAGGGTCAGGGACAGAGACAGGGTCAGGGACAGGGTCAGGGACCGAGACAAAGACAGAATCCGTCATAGAACCCAATGCCCTTTATGGTTGTGAGGTCCTGGGGTCCGCTCACCAACCAAATTGAGACTCTGCATGCAGAATCCTGGATAAACATCCTCAGCGTACAACGTAAAACACCAAATAATACATGCAGAGCAGAATCAGGCCATGAGGTGGAAACTGAGCTGCACTTCCTAACCTCCTGCACAATGTATGACCATATTAGAGACACATATTTCCCTCAGATTACACAGATCCACAAAGAACTCGAAAACACACCCAATTTTGATAAACTCCCATATCTACTGGGGGAAATTCCACAGTGTGCATCACAGCAGCAATATTTGTGACCTGTTGCCACAAGAAAAGGTCAACCAGTGAAGAACAAGCACCATTGTAAATACAACCCATATTTCTGTTTATTTATTTTCCCTTTTGTACTTGAACTATTTGCACATCGTTACAACACTGTATATAGACATAATATGACATTTGTAATGTCAGAGACAGGGTCAGGGACAGAGACAGGGTCAGAGACAGGGTCAGGGACAGAGACAGGGTAAGGGTCAGGGACAGAGACATGGTCAGGGACAGAGACATGGTCAGGGACAGAGACAGGGTCAAGGACAGAGATAGGGTCAGGGACAGAGACATGGTCAGGGTCAGAGACAGGGACAGAGACAGGGTCAAGGACAGAGACATGGTCAGGGACAGAGACAGGGTCAGGGACAGAGACAGGGTCAGGGTCAGGGACAGAGACATGGTCAGGGACAGAGACATGGTCAGGGACAGAGACAGGGTCAAGGACAGAGACAGGGTCAGGGACAGAGACATGGTCAGGGTCAGAGACAGGGTCAGGGACAGAGACATGGTCAGGGTCAGAGACAGGGTCAGGGTCAGAGACAGGGTCAAGGACAGAGACAGGGTCAGAGACAGGGTCAGGGACATAGACAGGGTAAGGGTCAGGGACAGAGACATGGTCAGGGACAGAGACAGGGTCAAGGACAGAGATAGGGTCAGGGACAGAGACATGGTCAGGGTCAGAGACAGGGACAGAGACAGGGTCAAGGACAGAGACATGGTCAGGGACAGAGACAGGGTCAGGGACAGAGACAGGGTCAGGGTCAGGGACAGAGACATGGTCAGGGACAGAGACATGGTCAGGGACAGAGACAGGGTCAAGGACAGAGACAGGGTCAGGGACAGAGACATGGTCAGGGTCAGAGACAGGGTCAGGGACAGAGACAGGGTCAGGGTCAGAGACATGGTCAGGGTCAGAGACAGGGTCAGGGTCAGAGACAGGGTCAAGGACAGAGACAGGGTCAGGGACAGTCATAGAGACAGGTCAGGGTCAAGGACAGGGTCAGTCACAGAGACAGGGTCTGGGACAGGGTCAGAGACAGGGTCAGGGACAGAGACAGGGTCAGGGACAGTCATAGAGACAGGGTCTGGGACAGGGTCACAGACAGGGTCAGGGACAGAGACAGGGTCAGGGCCAGTCATAGAGACAGGGTTAAGGACAGGGTCAGTCATAGAGACAGGGTCAGGGACAGAGACAGGGTCAGTCATAGAGACAGGGTCAGGGTCAGGGACAGGGTCAGTCATAGAGACAGGGTCTGGGACAGGGTCAGAGACAGGGTCAGGGACAAAGACAGGGTTAGGGACAATCATAGAGACAGGGTCAGGGACATGGTCAGTCATAGAGACAGGGTCAGAGACAGGGTCAGGGACAGAGACAGGGTCAGGGACAGTCATAGAGACAGGGTCAGGGTCAGAGACAGGGTCAGGGACAGTCATAGAGACAGGGTTAGGGACAGGGTCAGTCATAGAGACAGGGTCAGGGACAGTCAGAGAGACAGGGTCAGGGTCAGGGACAGGGTCAGTCATAGAGACAGGGTCTGGGACAGGGTCAGAGACAGGGACAGGGTCAGGGACAGGGTCAGGGTCAGGGACAGGGACAGGGTCAGGGTCAGGGACAGGGTCAGGGTCAGGGACAGGGTCAGGGACAGGGACAGGGTCAGGGACAGGGTCAGGGACAGGGACAGGGTCAGGGACAGGGTCAGGGACAGAGACAGGGTCAGGGACAGGGTCAGGGACAGGGACAGGGTCAGGGACAGGGTCAGGGACAGGGACAGGGTCAGGGACAGGGACAGAGACAGGGACAGGGACAGGGTCAGGGACAGGGTCAGGGACAGGGACAGGGTCAGGGTCAGGGACAGGGACAGGGTCAGGGACAGGGTCAGGGACAGGGACAGGGTCAGGGACAGGGACAGGGTCAGGGACAGAGACAGGGTCAGGGACAGGGTCAGGGTCAGGGACAGAGACAGGGTCAGGGACAGGGACAGGGTCAGGGACAGGGACAGGGTCAGGGACAGGGACAGGGTCAGGGACAGAGACAGGGTCAGGGACAGGGTCAGGGACCGAGACAGAGACAGAATCCGCCATAGAACCCATTGCCCTTTATGGTTGTGAGGTCCTGGGGTCCGCTCACCAACCAAATTGAGACTCTGCATGCAGAATCCTGGATATATATGTAGAGGGTCAGGGTCAGGGACAGAGACATGGTCAGGGACAGGGTCAGGGACAGAGACAGGGTCAGGGACAGGGTCAGGGACCGAGACAAAGACAGAATCCGTCATAGAACCCAATGCCCTTTATGGTTGTGAGGTCCTGGGGTCCGCTCACCAACCAAATTGAGACTCTGCATGCAGAATCCTGGATAAACATCCTCAGCGTACAACGTAAAACACCAAATAATACATGCAGAGCAGAATCAGGCCATGAGGTGGAAACTGAGCTGCACTTCCTAACCTCCTGCACAATGTATGACCATATTAGAGACACATATTTCCCTCAGATTACACAGATCCACAAAGAACTCGAAAACACACCCAATTTTGATAAACTCCCATATCTACTGGGGGAAATTCCACAGTGTGCATCACAGCAGCAATATTTGTGACCTGTTGCCACAAGAAAAGGTCAACCAGTGAAGAACAAGCACCATTGTAAATACAACCCATATTTCTGTTTATTTATTTTCCCTTTTGTACTTGAACTATTTGCACATCGTTACAACACTGTATATAGACATAATATGACATTTGTAATGTCAGAGACAGGGTCAGGGACAGAGACAGGGTCAGAGACAGGGTCAGGGACAGAGACAGGGTAAGGGTCAGGGACAGAGACATGGTCAGGGACAGAGACATGGTCAGGGACAGAGACAGGGTCAAGGACAGAGATAGGGTCAGGGACAGAGACATGGTCAGGGTCAGAGACAGGGACAGAGACAGGGTCAAGGACAGAGACATGGTCAGGGACAGAGACAGGGTCAGGGACAGAGACAGGGTCAGGGTCAGGGACAGAGACATGGTCAGGGACAGAGACATGGTCAGGGACAGAGACAGGGTCAAGGACAGAGACAGGGTCAGGGACAGAGACATGGTCAGGGTCAGAGACAGGGTCAGGGACAGAGACATGGTCAGGGTCAGAGACAGGGTCAGGGTCAGAGACAGGGTCAAGGACAGAGACAGGGTCAGAGACAGGGTCAGGGACATAGACAGGGTAAGGGTCAGGGACAGAGACATGGTCAGGGACAGAGACAGGGTCAAGGACAGAGATAGGGTCAGGGACAGAGACATGGTCAGGGTCAGAGACAGGGACAGAGACAGGGTCAAGGACAGAGACATGGTCAGGGACAGAGACAGGGTCAGGGACAGAGACAGGGTCAGGGTCAGGGACAGAGACATGGTCAGGGACAGAGACATGGTCAGGGACAGAGACAGGGTCAAGGACAGAGACAGGGTCAGGGACAGAGACATGGTCAGGGTCAGAGACAGGGTCAGGGACAGAGACAGGGTCAGGGTCAGAGACATGGTCAGGGTCAGAGACAGGGTCAGGGTCAGAGACAGGGTCAAGGACAGAGACAGGGTCAGGGACAGTCATAGAGACAGGTCAGGGTCAAGGACAGGGTCAGTCACAGAGACAGGGTCTGGGACAGGGTCAGAGACAGGGTCAGGGACAGAGACAGGGTCAGGGACAGTCATAGAGACAGGGTCTGGGACAGGGTCACAGACAGGGTCAGGGACAGAGACAGGGTCAGGGCCAGTCATAGAGACAGGGTTAAGGACAGGGTCAGTCATAGAGACAGGGTCAGGGACAGAGACAGGGTCAGTCATAGAGACAGGGTCAGGGTCAGGGACAGGGTCAGTCATAGAGACAGGGTCTGGGACAGGGTCAGAGACAGGGTCAGGGACAAAGACAGGGTTAGGGACAATCATAGAGACAGGGTCAGGGACATGGTCAGTCATAGAGACAGGGTCAGAGACAGGGTCAGGGACAGAGACAGGGTCAGGGACAGTCATAGAGACAGGGTCAGGGTCAGAGACAGGGTCAGGGACAGTCATAGAGACAGGGTTAGGGACAGGGTCAGTCATAGAGACAGGGTCAGGGACAGAGACAGGGTCAGGGTCAGGGACAGGGTCAGTCATAGAGACAGGGTCTGGGACAGGGTCAGAGACAGGGTCAGGGACAATCATAGAGACAGGGTCAGGGTCAGGGACAGGGTCAGTCATAGAGACAGGGTCAGAGACAGGGTCAGGGACAGAGACAGGGTCAGGGACAGTCATAGAGACAGGGTCAGGGTCAGAGACAGGGTCAGGGACAGTCATAGAGACAGGGTCAGGGACAGAGACATGGTCAGGGACAGAGACATGGTCAGGGACAGAGACAGGGTCAGAGACATGGTCAGGGTCAGGGACAGAGACAGGGTCAGGGTCAGGGACAGAGACAGAGACATGGTCAGGGACAGAGACAGGGTCAGGGACAGGGTCAGGGTCAGAGACAGGATCAGGGACAGAGACAGGGACAGGGTCAGGGACAGAGACATGGTCAGGGACAGAGACAGGGTCAGAGACAGAGACATGGTCAGAGACATGGTCAGGGACAGAGACAGGGTCAGGGACAGGGTCAGGGACAGAGACAGGGTCAGGGTCAGAGACAGGATCAGGGACAGAGACAGGGACAGGTTCAGGGTCAGGGACAGAGACATGGACAGAGACAGGGTCAGGGTCAGGGACAGGGTCAGTCATAGAGACAGGGTCTGGGACAGGGTCAGAGACAGGGTCAGGGACAGAGGCAGGGTCAGGGACAGTCATAGAGACAGGGTCAGGGTCAGGGACAGGGTCAGTCATAGAGACAGGGTCAGAGACAGGGTCAGGGACAGTCATAGAGACAGGGTCAGGGACAGGGTCAGGGACAGAGACAGGGTCAGGGACAGAGACAGAGACATGGTCAGGGGCAGAGACAGGGTCAGGGACAGAGACAGGGTCAGAGACAGGGTCAGGGACAGAGACAGGGTCAAGGTCAGGGACAGAGACATGGTCAGGGACAGAGACAGGGTCAGGGACAGAGACAGGGTAAGGGTCAGGGACAGAGACATGGTCAGGGACAGAGACATAGTCAGGGACAGAGACAGGGTCAGGGACAGAGACATGGTCAGGGTCAGAGACAGGGTCAGGGACAGAGACAGGGTCAGGGTCAAGGACAGAGACAGGGTCAGGGACAGTCATAGAGACAGGGTCAGGGTCAAGGACAGGGTCAGTCATAGAGACAGGGTCTGGGACAGGGTCAGAGACAGGGTCAGCGACAGAGACAGGGTCAGGGACAGTCATAGAGACAGGGTCAGGGTCAGGAACAGGGTCAGTCATAGAGACAGGGTCAGGGTCAGAGACAGGGTCAGGGACAGTAATAGAGACAGGGTCTGGGACAGGGTCAGAGACAGGGTCAGGGCCATTCATAGAGACAGGGTTAGGGACAGGGTCAGTCATAGAGACAGGGTCAGGGACAGAGACAGGGTCAGGGAAAGTCATAGAGACAGGGTCAGGGTCAGGGACAGGGTCAATCATAGAGACAGGGTCTGGGACAGGGTCAGAGACAGGGTCAGGGACAAAGACAGGGTCAGGGACAATCATAGAGACAGGGTCAGGGTCAGGGACAGGGTCAGTCATAGAGACAGGGTCAGAGACAGGGTCAGGGACAGTCATAGAGACAGGGTCAGGGTCAGAGACAGGGTCAGGGACAGTCATAGAGACAGGGTCAGGGACAGAGACATGGTCAGGGACAGAGACATGGTCAGGGACAGAGACAGGGTCAGAGACATGGTCAGGGTCAGGGACAGGGTCAGGGACAGAGACAGGGTCAGGGACAGAGACAGAGACATGGTCAGGGACATGGTCAGGGACAGAGACAGGGTCAGGGACAGGGTCAGGGACAGAGACAGGGTCAGGGTCAGAGACAGGATCAGGGACAGAGACAGGGACAGGGTCAGGGACAGAGACATGGTCAGGGACAGAGACAGGGTCAGAGACAGAGACATGGTCAGGGACATGGTCAGGGACAGAGACAGGGTCAGGGACAGGGTCAGAGACAGAGACAGGGTCAGAGAGAGGATCAGGGACAGAGACAGGGACAGGGTCAGGGACAGAGACATGGTCAGGGACAGAGACAGGGTCAGGGACAGGGTCAGTCATAGAGACAGGGTCTGGGACAGGGTCAGAGACAGGGTCAGGGACAGAGACAGGGTCAGGGACAGTCATAGAGACAGGGTCAGGGTCAGGGACAGGGTCAGTCATAGAGACAGGGTCAGAGACAGGGTCAGGGACAGTCATAGAGACAGGGTCAGGGACAGGGTCAGGGACAGAGACAGGGTCAGGGACAGAGACAGAGACATGGTCAGGGACAGAGACATGGTCAGGGACAGAGACAGGGTCAGGGTCAGAGACAGGGACAGAGACAGGGTCAAGGACAGAGACATGGTCAGGGACAGAGACAGGGTCAGGGACAGAGACAGGGTCAGGGTCAGGGACAGAGACATGGTCAGGGACAGAGACATGGTCAGGGACAGAGACAGGGTCAAGGACAGAGACAGGGTCAGGGACAGAGACATGGTCAGGGTCAGAGACAGGGTCAGGGACAGAGACAGGGTCAGGGTCAGAGACATGGTCAGGGTCAGAGACAGGGTCAGGGTCAGAGACAGGGTCAAGGACAGAGACAGGGTCAGGGACAGTCATAGAGACAGGGTCAGGGTCAAGGACAGGGTCAGTCATAGAGACAGGGTCTGGGACAGGGTCAGAGACAGGGTCAGGGACAGAGACAGGGTCAGGGACAGTCATAGAGACAGGGTCTGGGACAGGGTCACAGACAGGGTCAGGGACAGAGACAGGGTCAGGGCCAGTCATAGAGACAGGGTTAAGGACAGGGTCAGTCATAGAGACAGGGTCAGGGACAGAGACAGGGTCAGTCATAGAGACAGGGTCAGGGTCAGGGACAGGGTCAGTCATAGAGACAGGGTCTGGGACAGGGTCAGAGACAGGGTCAGGGACAAAGACAGGGTTAGGGACAATCATAGAGACAGGGTCAGGGTCAGGGACATGGTCAGTCATAGAGACAGGGTCAGAGACAGGGTCAGGGACAGAGACAGGGTCAGGGACAGTCATAGAGACAGGGTCAGGGTCAGAGACAGGGTCAGGGACAGTCATAGAGACAGGGTCAGGGACAGAGACATGGTCAGGGACAGAGACATGGTCAGGGGCAGAGACAGGGTCAGGGTCAGAGACATGGTCAGGGACAGTGTCAGGGACAGAGACAGGGTCAGGGACAGAGACATGGTCAGGGGCAGAGACAGGGTCAGGGGCAGAGACAGGGTCAGGGTCAGAGACATGGTCAGGGACAGTGTCAGGGACAGAGACAGGGTCAGGGACAGAGACAGAGACATGGTCAGGTGGCAGAGACAGGGTCAGGGACAGGGTCAGGGACAGAGACAGGGTCAGGGTCAGAGACAGGGTCAGGGACAGAGACAGGGTCAAGGTCAGGGACAGAGACATGGTCAGGGACAGAGACAGGGTCAGGGACAGAGACAGGGTAAGGGTCAGGGACAGAGACATGGTCAGGGACAGAGACATAGTCAGGGACAGAGACAGGGTCAGGGACAGAGACATGGTCAGGGTAAGAGACATGGTCAGGGTAAGAGACAGGGTCAGGGACAGAGACAGGGTCAGGGTCAAGGACAGAGACAGGGTCAGGGACAGTCATAGAGACAGGGTCAGGGTCAAGGACAGGGTCAGTCATAGAGACAGGGTCTGGGACAGGGTCAGAGACAGGGTCAGCGACAGAGACAGGGTCAGGGACAGTCATAGAGACAGGGTCAGGGTCAGGAACAGGGTCAGTCATAGAGACAGGGTCAGGGTCAGAGACAGGGTCAGGGACAGTCATAGAGACAGGGTCTGGGACAGGGTCAGAGACAGGGTCAGGGCCAGTCATAGAGACAGGGTTAGGGACAGGGTCAGTCATAGAGACAGGGTCAGGGACAGAGACAGGGTCAGGGTCAGGGACAGGGTCAGTCATAGAGACAGGGTCTGGGACAGGGTCAGAGACAGGGTCAGGGACAAAGACAGGGTCAGGGACAATCATAGAGACAGGGTCAGGGTCAGGGACAGGGTCAGTCATAGAGACAGGGTCAGAGACAGGGTCAGGGACAGAGACAGGGTCAGGGACAGTCATAGAGACAGGGTCAGGGTCAGAGACAGGGTCAGGGACAGTCATAGAGACAGGGTCAGGGACAGAGACATGGTCAGGGACAGAGACATGGTCAGGGACAGAGACAGGGTCAGAGACATGGTCAGGGTCAGGGACAGAGACAGGGTCAGGGTCAGGGACAGAGACAGAGACATGGTCAGGGACATGGTCAGGGACAGAGACAGGGTCAGGGACAGAGACAGGGTCAGGGTCAGAGACAGGATCAGGGACAGAGACAGGGACAGGGTCAGGGACAGAGACATGGTCAGGGACAGAGACAGGGTCAGAGACAGAGACATGGTCAGAGACATGGTCAGGGACAGAGACAGGGTCAGGGACAGGGTCAGGGACAGAGACAGGGTCAGGGTCAGAGACAGGATCAGGGACAGAGACAGGGACAGGTTCAGGGTCAGGGACAGAGACATGGACAGGGACAGAGACAGGGTCAGGGTCAGGGACAGGGTCAGTCATAGAGACAGGGTCTGGGACAGGGTCAGAGACAGGGTCAGGGACAGAGGCAGGGACAGTCATAGAGACAGGGTCAGGGTCAGGGACAGGGTCAGTCATAGAGACAGGGTCAGAGACAGGGTCAGGGACAGTCATAGAGACAGGGTCAGGGACAGCGTCAGGGACAGAGACAGGGTCAGGGACAGAGACAGAGACATGGTCAGGGGCAGAGACAGGGTCAGGGACAGAGACAGGGTCAGGGTCAGAGACAGGGTCAGGGACAGAGACAGGGTCAAGGTCAGGGACAGAGACATGGTAAGGGTCAGGGACAGAGACATGGTCAGGGACAGAGACATAGTCAGGGACAGAGACAGGGTCAGGGACAGAGACATGGTCAGGGTCAGAGACAGGGTCAGGGACAGAGACAGGGTCAGGGTCAAGGACAGAGACAGGGTCAGGGACAGTCATAGAGACAGGGTCAGGGTCAAGGACAGGGTCAGTCATAGAGACAGGGTCTGGGACAGGGTCAGAGACAGGGTCAGCGACAGAGACAGGGTCAGGGACAGTCATAGAGACAGGGTCAGGGTCAGGAACAGGGTCAGTCATAGAGACAGGGTCAGGGTCAGAGACAGGGTCAGGGACAGTCATAGAGACAGGGTCTGGGACAGGGTCAGAGACAGGGTCAGGGCCAGTCATAGAGACAGGGTTAGGGACAGGGTCAGTCATAGAGACAGGGTCAGGGACAGAGACAGGGTCAGGGAAAGTCATAGAGACAGGGTCAGGGTCAGGGACAGGGTCAATCATAGAGACAGGGTCTGGGACAGGGTCAGAGACAGGGTCAGGGACAAAGACAGGGTCAGGGACAATCATAGAGACAGGGTCAGGGTCAGGGACAGGGTCAGTCATAGAGACAGGGTCAGAGACAGGGTCAGGGACAGTCATAGAGACAGGGTCAGGGTCAGAGACAGGGTCAGGGACAGTCATAGAGACAGGGTCAGGGACAGAGACATGGTCAGGGACAGAGACATGGTCAGGGACAGAGACAGGGTCAGAGACATGGTCAGGGTCAGGGACAGGGTCAGGGACAGAGACAGGGTCAGGGACAGAGACAGAGACATGGTCAGGGACATGGTCAGGGACAGAGACAGGGTCAGGGTCAGGGACAGAGACAGGGTCAGAGACAGGATCAGGGACAGAGACAGGGTCAGGTTCAGGGACAGAGACATGGTCAGGGACAGAGACAGGGTCAGAGACAGAGACATGGTCAGGGACATGGTCAGGGACAGGGTCAGGGACAGGGAAAGGGACAGAGACAGGGTCAGGGTCAGAGAGAGGATCAGGGACAGAGACAGGGACAGGGTCAGGGACAGAGACATGGTCAGGGACAGAGACAGGGTCAGGGACAGGGTCAGTCATAGAGACAGGGTCTGGGACAGGGTCAGAGACAGGGTCAGGGACAGAGACAGGGTCAGGGACAGTCATAGAGACAGGGTCAGGGTCAGGGACAGGGTCAGTCATAGAGACAGGGTCAGAGACAGGGTCAGGGACAGTCATAGAGACAGGGTCAGGGACAGGGTCAGTCATAGAGACAGGGTCAGGGTCAGGGACAGGGTCAGTCATAGAGACAGGGTCAGAGACAGGGTCAGGGACAGTCATAGAGACAGGGTCAGGGACAGGGTCAGTCATAGAGACAGGGTCTGGGACAGGGTTATAGACAGGGTCAGGGACAGAGACAGGGTCAGGGACAGTCATAGAGACAGGATCAGGGACAGTCATAGAGACAGGGTCAGGGACAGAGACATGGTCAGGGACAGAGACATGGTCAGGGACAGAGACAGGGTCAGGGTCAGAGACATGGTCAGGGACAGGGTCAGGGACAGAGACAGGGTCAGGGTCAGGGACAGAGACAGAGACATGGTCAGGGACAGAGACAGGGTCAGGGACAGGGTCAGGGACAGAGACAGGGTCAGGGTCAGAGACAGGGTCATGGACAGAGACATGGTCAGGGACAGAGACAGGGTCAGAGACAGGGTCAGGGAAAGGGTCAGGGACAGAGACATGGTCAGGGTCAGGGACAGAGACAGGGTCAGGGTCAGAGACAGGGTCAGGGACAGAGACAGGGTCAGGGACAGAGACAGGGTCAGGGAAAGAGACATGGTCAGGGACAGAGACAGGGTCAGAGACATGGTCAGGGCCAGGGACAGGGTCAGGGACAGAGACAGGGTCAGGGATAGAGACAGAGACAGGGTCAGGGACATGGTCAGGGACAGAGACAGGGTCAGGGACAGGGTCAGGGTCAGAAACAGGATCAGGGACAGAGACAGGGACAGGGTCAGGGTCAGGGACAGAGACATGGTCAGGGACAGAGACAGGGTCAGGGTCAGGGTCAGGGACAGGGTCAGTCATAGAGACAGGGTCTGGGACAGGGTCAGAGACAGAGACAGGGTCAGGGACAGAGACATGGTCAGGGGCAGAGACAGGGTCAGGGACAGGGTCAGGGACAGAGACAGGGTCAGGGTCAGAGACAGGGTCAGGGACAGAGACAGGGTCAAGGTCAGGGACAGAGACATGGTCAGGGACAGAGACAGGGTCAGGGACAGAGACAGGGTAAGGGTCAGGGACAGAGACATGGTCAGGGACAGATACATAGTCAGGGACAGAGACAGGGTCAGGGACAGAGACATGGTCAGGGTCAGAGACAGGGTCAGGGACAGAGACAGGGTCAGGGTCAAGGACAGAGACAGGGTCAGGGACAGTCATAGAGACAGGGTCAGGGTCAAGGACAGGGTCAGTCATAGAGACAGGGTCTGGGACAGGGTCAGAGACAGGGTCAGCGACAGAGACAGGGTCAGGGACAGTCATAGAGACAGGGTCAGGGTCAGGAACAGGGTCAGTCATAGAGACAGGGTCAGGGTCAGAGACAGGGTCAGGGACAGTCATAGAGACAGGGTCAGAGACAGGGTCAGGGCCAGTCATAGAGACAGGGTTAGGGACAGGGTCAGTCATAGAGACAGGGTCAGGGACAGAGACAGGGTCAGGGACAGTCATAGAGACAGGGTCAGGGTCAGGGACAGGGTCAGTCATAGAGACAGGGTCTGGGACAGGGTCAGAGACAGGGTCAGGGACAAAGACAGGGTCAGGGACAATCATAGAGACAGGGTCAGGGTCAGGGACAGGGTCAGTCATAGAGACAGGGTCAGAGACAGGGTCAGGGACAGAGACAGGGTCAGGGACAGTCATAGAGACAGGGTCAGGGTCAGAGACAGGGTCAGGGACAGTCATAGAGACAGGGTCAGGGACAGAGACATGGTCAGGGACAGAGACATGGTCAGGGACAGAGACAGGGTCAGAGACATGGTCAGGGTCAGGGACAGGGTCAGGGACAGAGACAGGGTCAGGGACAGAGACATGGTCAGGGACATGGTCAGGGACAGAGACAGGGTCAGGGACAGGGTCAGGGACAGGGTCAGGGTCAGAGACAGGATCAGGGACAGAGACAGGGACAGGGTCAGGGACAGAGACATGGTCAGGGACAGAGACAGGGTCAGAGACAGAGACATGGTCAGGGACATGGTCAGGGACAGAGACAGGGTCAGGGACAGGGTCAGGGACAGAGACAGGGTCAGGGTCAGAGACAGGATCAGGGACAGAGACAGGGACAGGGTCAGGGACAGAGACATGGTCAGGGACAGAGACAGGGTCAGGGACAGAGACAGGGTCAGGGAAAGAGACATGGTCAGGGACAGAGACAGGGTCAGAGACAGAGACAGGGTCAGGGTCAGGGATAGAGACAGAGACAGGGTCAGGGACATGGTCAGGGACAGAGACAGGGTCAGGGACAGGGTCAGGGTCAGAGACAGGATCAGGGACAGAGACAGGGACAGGGTCAGGGTCAGGGACAGAGACATGGTCAGGGACAGAGACAGGGTCAGGGTCAGGGTCAGGGACAGGGTCAGTCATAGAGACAGGGTCTGGGACAGGGTCAGAGACAGAGACAGGGTCAGGGACAGAGACAGAGACATGGTCAGGGGCAGAGACAGGGTCAGGGACAGGGTCAGGGACAGAGACAGGGTCAGGGTCAGAGACAGGATCAGGGACAGAGACAGGGACAGGGTCAGGGACAGAGACATGGTCAGGGACAGAGACATGGTCAGGGACAGAGACAGGGTCAGAGACAGAGACATGGTCAGGGACAGAGACAGGGTCAGGGACAGGGTCAGGGACAGAGACAGGGTCAGGGTCAGAGACAGGATCAGGGACAGAGACAGGGACAGGGTCAAGGTCAGGGACAGAGACATGGTCAGGGACAGAGACAGGGTCAGGGTCAGGGTCAGTCATAGAGACAGGGTCTGGGACAGGGTCAGAGACAGGGTCAGGGACAGAGACAGGGTCAGGGACAGTCATAGAGACAGGGTCAGGGTCAGGGACAGGGTCAGTCATAGAGACAGGGTCAGAGACAGGGTCAGGGACAGTCATAGAGACAGGGTCAGGGACAGGGTCAGTCATAGAGACAGGGTCTGGGACAGGGTCAGAGACAGGGTCAGGGACAGAGACAGGGTCAGGGACAGTCATAGAGACAGGATCAGGGGCAGTCATAGAGACAGGGTCAGGGACAGAGACATGGTCAGGGACAGAGACATGGTCAGGGACAGAGACAGGGTCAGAGACATGGTCAGTGACAGGGTCAGGGACAGAGACAGGGTCAGGGTCAGGGACAGAAACAGAGACATGGTCAGGGACAGAGACAGGGTCAGGGACAGGGTCAGGGACAGAGACAGGGTCAGGGTCAGAGACAGGGTCAGGGACAGAGACATGGTCAGGGAAAGAGACAGGGACAGAGACAGGGTCAGGGACAGAGACATGGTCAGGGACAGAGACATGGTCAGGGACAGAGACAGGGTCAAGGACAGAGACAGGGTCAGGTACAGAGACATGGTCAGGGTCAGAGACAGGGTCAGGGACAGAGACAGGGTCAGGGTCAGAGACATGGTCAGGGTCAGAGACAGGGTCAGGGTCAGAGACAGGGTCAAGGACAGAGACAGGGTCAGGGACAGTCATAGAGACAGGGTCAGGGTCAAGGACAGGGTCAGTCATAGAGACAGGGTCAGGGACAGTCATAGAGACAGGGTCAGGGACAGAGACAGGGTCAGGGACAGTCATAGAGACAGGGTCAGGGACAGGGTCAGTCATAGAGACAGGGTCAGGGTCAGAGACAGGGTCAGGGACAGTCATAGAGACAGGGTCAGGGTCAGTCATAGAGACAGGGTCTGGGACAGGGTCAGAGACAGGGTCAGGGACAGAGACAGGGTCAGGGCCAGTCATAGAGACAGGGTTAGGAACAGGGTCAGTCATAGAGACAGGGTCAGGGACAGAGACAGGGTCAGGGACAGTCATAGAGACAGGGTCAGGGTCAGTCATAGAGACAAGGTCTGGGACAGGGTCAGAGACAGGGTCAGGGACAAAGACAGGGTCAGGGACAATCATAGAGACAGGGTCAGGGTCAGGGACAGGGTCAGTCATAGAGACAGGGTCAGAGACAGGGTCAGGGACTGAGACAGGGTCAGGGACAGTCATAGAGACAGGGTCAGGGTCAGAGACAGGGTCAGGGTCAGGGACAGGGTCAGGGACAGAGACAGGGTCAGGGTCAGGGACAGAGACAGAGACATGGTCAGGGACATGGTCAGGGACAGAGACAGGGTCAGGGACAGGGTCAGGGACAGGGTCAGGGTCAGAGACAGGGTCAGGGACAGAGACAGGGACAGGGTCAGGGTCAGGGACAGAGACATGGTCAGGGACAGAGAAAGGGTCAGGGACAGAGACAGGGTCAGGGACAGAGACATGGTCAGGGACAGAGACATGGTCAGGGACAGAGACAGGGTCAGGGTCAGGGACAGAGACAGGGTCAGGGACAGGGTCAGGGACAGAGACAGGGTCAGGGACAGAGACAGGGTCAGGGACAGGGTCAGGGACAGTCATAGAAACAGGGTCAGGGTCAGGGACAGTCATAGAGACAGAGACAGGGTCAGGGACAGACATAGAGACATGGTCAGGGACAGAGACAGGGTCAGGGTCAGGGACAGGGTCAGTAATAGAGACAGGGTCAGGGTCAGAGACAGGGTCAGGGACAGTCATAAAGACAGGGTCAGGGTCAGGGTCAGTCATAGAGACAGGGTCTGGGACAGGGTCAGAGACAGGGTGAGGGACAGAGACAGGGTCAGGGACAGTCATAGAGACAGGGTCAGGGTCAGGGACAGGGTCAGTCATAGAGACAGGGTCTGGGACAGGGTCAGAGACAAGGTCAGGGACAGAGACAGGGTCAGTCATAGAGACAGGTTTAGGGACAGGGTCAGGGTCAGAGACAGAGACAGGGTCAGGGGCAGTCATAGAGACAGGGTCAGCGTCAGAGACAGAGACAGGGTCAGGGACAGTCATAGAGACAGGGTCAGGGTCAGAGACAGAGACAGGGTCAGGGACAGTCATAGAGACAGGGTCAGGGTCAGGGACAGGGTCAGTCATAGAGACAGGGTCAGAGACAGGGTCAGGGACAGTCATAGAGACAGGGTCAGGGTCAGGGACAGGGTCAGTCATAGAGACAGGGTCTGGGACAGGGTCAGAGACAGGGTCAGGGACAGAGACAGGGACAGTCATAGAGACAGGGTCAGGGTCAGAGACAGGGTAAGGGACAGTCATAGAGACAGGGTCAGGGACAGAGACATGGTCAGGGACAGAGACATGGTCAGGGACAGAGACAGGGTCAGAGACATGGTCAGGGTCAGTGACAGGGTCAGGGACAGAGACAGGGTCAGGGTCAGGGACAGAGACATGGTCAGGGACAGGGTCAGGGACAGAGACAGGGTCAGGGTCAGGGTCAGGGATAGAGACAGGGTCAGGGTCAGAGACAGGGTCAGGGACAGAGACAGGGACAGGGTCAGGGACAGAGACATGGTCAGGGACAGAGACAGGGTCCGGGACAGGGACAGAGACAGGGTCAGGGACAGAGACATGGTCAGGGACAGAGACATGGTCAGGGACAGAGACAGGGTCAGGGACAGGGTCAGGGACAGAGACAGGGTCAGGGACAGGGTCAGGGACAGAGACAGGGTCAGGGACAGAGACAGGGTCAGGGACAGGGTCAGGGACAGTCATAGAGACAGGGTCAGGGTCAGAGACAGAGACAGGGTCAGGGACAGTCATAGAGACAGGGTCAGGGTCAGGGACAGTCATAGAGACAGAGACAGGGTCAGTGACAGTCATAGAGACAGAGACAGGGTCAGGGACAGTCATAGAGACATGGTCAGGGACAGAGACAGGGTCAGGGTCAGGGACAGGGTCAGTCATAGAGACAGGGTCAGGGTCAGAGACAGGGTCAGGGACAGTCATAGAGACAGGGTCAGGGTCAGGGACAGGGTCAGTCACAGAGACAGGGTCAGGGACAGTCATAGAGACAGGGTCAGGGTCAGGGACAGGGTCAGTCATAGAGACAGGGTCTGGGTCAGGGTCAGAGACAGGGTCAGGGACAGAGACAGGGTCAGGGACAGTCATAGAGACAGGGTCAGGGTCAGGGACAGGGTCAGGGTCAGAGACAGAGACAGGGTCAGGGGCAGTCATAGAGACAGGGTCAGGGTCAGAGACAGAGACAGGGTCAGGGACAGTCATAGAGACAGGGTCAGGGTCAGGGACAGGGTCAGGGTCAGAGACAGAGACAGGGTCAGGGGCAGTCATAGAGACAGGGTCAGGGGCAGAGACAGAGACAGGGTCAGGGACAGTCATAGAGACAGGGTCGGGGTCAGAGACAGAGACAGGGTCAGGGACAGTCATAGAGACAGGGTCAGGGACAGAAACATGATCAGGGACAGTCATAGAGACAGGGTCAGGGTCAGAGACAGAGACAGGGTCAGGGACAGTCATAGAGACAGGGTCAGGGTCAGAGACAGGGTCAGGGACATTCATAGAGACAGGGACAGGGTCAGGGTCAGAGACAGAGACAGGGTCAGGGTCAGAGACAGAAACATGGCCAGAGACAGAGACATGGTAGGGACAGAGACATGGTCAGGGACAGAGACATGGTCAGGGTCAGGGACATGGTCAGGGACAGAGACATGGTCAGGGTCAGGGACAGGGTCAGTCATAGAGACAGGGTCAGGGTCAGAGACAGGGTCAGGGACAGTCATAGAGACAGGGTCAGGGACAGGGTCAGTCATAGAGACATGGTCAGAGACAGGGTCAGTCATAGAGACAGGGTCAGGGTCAGAGACAGGGTCAGGGTCAGAGACAGGGTCAGGGACAGTCATAGAGACAGGGTCAGGGACAGGGTCAGTCATAGAGACCGGGTCAGGGACAGGGTCAGTCATAGAGACAGGGTCAGGGACAGTCATAGAGACAGAGACAGGGTCAGGGACAGTCATAGAGACATGGTCAGGGACAGAGTCAGTCATAGAGACAGGGTCAGGGTCAGGGACAGTCAAAGAGACAGGGTCAGGGTCAGGGACAGTCATAGAGACAGGGTCAGGGTCAGAGACAGGGTCAGGGACAGTCATAGAGACAGGGTCAGGGACAGGGTCAGTCATAGAGACAGGGTCAGGGTCAGAGACAGGGTCAGGGACAGAGACAGGGAAAGGGTCAGGGACAGAGACATGGTCAGGGACAGAGACAGGGTCCGGGACAGGGACAGAGACAGGGTCAGGGACAGAGACATGGTCAGGGACAGAGACATGGTCAGGGACAGAGACAGGGTCAGGGACAGGGTCAGGGACAGAGACAGGGTCAGGGACAGGGTCAGGGACAGAGACAGGGTCAGGGACAGAGACAGGGTCAGGGACAGAGACAGGGTCAGGGACAGGGTCAGGGACAGTCATAGAGACAGGGTCAGGGTCAGAGACAGAGACAGGGTCAGGGACAGTCATAGAGACAGGGTCAGGGTCAGGGACAGTCATAGAGACAGAGACAGGGTCAGTGACAGTCATAGAGACAGAGACAGGGTCAGGGACAGTCATAGAGACATGGTCAGGGACAGAGACAGGGTCAGGGTCAGGGACAGGGTCAGTCATAGAGACAGGGTCAGGGTCAGAGACAGGGTCAGGGACAGTCATAGAGACAGGGTCAGGGTCAGGGACAGGGTCAGTCACAGAGACAGGGTCAGGGACAGTCATAGAGACAGGGTCAGGGTCAGGGACAGGGTCAGTCATAGAGACAGGGTCTGGGTCAGGGTCAGAGACAGGGTCAGGGACAGAGACAGGGTCAGGGACAGTCATAGAGACAGGGTCAGGGTCAGGGACAGGGTCAGGGTCAGAGACAGGGTCAGGGGCAGTCATAGAGACAGGGTCAGGGTCAGAGACAGAGACAGGGTCAGGGACAGTCATAGAGACAGGGTCAGGGTCAGGGACAGGGTCAGGGTCAGAGACAGAGACAGGGTCAGGGGCAGTCATAGAGACAGGGTCAGGGTCAGAGACAGAGACAGGGTCAGGGACAGTCATAGAGACAGGGTCGGGGTCAGAGACAGAGACAGGGTCAGGGACAGTCATAGAGACAGGGTCAGGGACAGAAACATGATCAGGGACAGTCATAGAGACAGGGTCAGGGTCAGAGACAGAGACAGGGTCAGGGACAGTCATAGAGACAGGGTCAGGGTCAGAGACAGGGTCAGGGACATTCATAGAGACAGGGACAGGGTCAGGGTCAGAGACAGAGACAGGGTCAGGGTCAGAGACAGAAACATGGTCAGAGACAGAGACATGGTCAGGGACAGAGACATGGTCAGGGACAGAGACATGGTCAGGGTCAGGGACATGGTCAGGGACAGAGACATGGTCAGGGTCAGGGACAGGGTCAGTCATAGAGACAGGGTCAGGGTCAGAGACAGGGTCAGGGACAGTCATAGAGACAGGGTCAGGGACAGGGTCAGTCATAGAGACATGGTCAGAGACAGGGTCAGTCATAGAGACAGGGTCAGGGTCAGAGACAGGGTCAGGGTCAGAGACAGGGTCAGGGACAGTCATAGAGACAGGGTCAGGGACAGGGTCAGTCATAGAGACCGGGTCAGGGACAGGGTCAGTCATAGAGACAGGGTCAGGGACAGTCATAGAGACAGAGACAGGGTCAGGGACAGTCATAGAGACATGGTCAGGGACAGAGTCAGTCATAGAGACAGGGTCAGGGTCAGGGTCAGGGACAGTCATAGAGACAGGGTCAGGGTCAGGGACAGTCATAGAGACAGGGTCAGGGTCAGAGACAGGGTCAGGGACAGTCATAGAGACAGGGTCAGGGACAGGGTCAGTCATAGAGACATGGTCAGGGACAGAGACATGGTCAGGGACAGAGACATGGTCAGGGACAGAGACATGGTCAGGCATATAGACAGAGACGTTTTTCCAGTACCTTATCTAGTTTAGCTTCGATCTCCACCACATCCGTCTCCACCTCATTGATGCCAGCCCTGCAGAAACACAAGATGAACAGACAGGTCAGCATCAGGGAAGAGATGGAGATGGAGAGGAGAGATGGAGAGGAGAGATGGAGAGGAGAGGAGAGATGGAGAGGAGAGGAGAGGAGAGATGGAGAGGAGAGATGGAGAGGAGAGATGGAGAGGAGAGGAGAGATGGAGAGGAGAGATGGAGAGGAGAGATGGAGAGGAGAGATGGAGAGGAGAGATGGAGAAGAGAGATGGAGAGGAGAGATGGAGAAGAGAGGAGAGATGGGGAGGAGAGATGGGGAGGAGAGATGGAGAGGAGAGATGGAGAGGAGAGATGGAGAGGAGAGATGGAGCGGAGAGATGGAGTAGCGAGGAGAGATGGAGAGGAGAGATGGAGATAGGAGAGATGGAGAGAGGAGAGATGGAGAGGAGAGATGGAGAGGAGAGATGGAGAGAGGAGAGATGGAGAGGAGAGGAGAGATGGAGAGGAGAGATGGAGAGGAGAGATGGAGAGGAGAGGAGAGATGGAGAGGAGAGATGGAGAGGAGAGATGGAGAGGAGAGATGGAGAGGAGAGATGGAGAGTAGAGATGGAGAGAGGAGAGGTGTAGAGGAGAGATGGAGAGGAGAGATGGAGAGGAGAGATGGAGAGAGGAGAGATGGGGAGGAGAGATGGAGAGGAGAGATGGAGAGGAGAGATGGAGAGGAGAGATGGAGCGGAGAGATGGAGTAGCGAGGAGAGATGGAGAGGAGAGATGGAGATAGGAGAGATGGAGAGAGGAGAGATGGAGAGGAGAGATGGAGAGGAGAGATGGAGAGAGGAGAGATGGAGAGGAGAGGAGAGATGGAGAGGAGAGATGGAGAGGAGAGATGGAGAGGAGAGGAGAGATGGAGAGGAGAGATGGAGAGGAGAGATGGAGAGGAGAGATGGAGAGGAGAGATGGAGAGTAGAGATGGAGAGAGGAGAGATGTAGAGGAGAGATGGAGAGGAGAGATGGAGAGGAGAGATGGAGAGAGGAGAGATGGAGAGGAGAGGAGAGATGGAGAGGAGAGATGGAGAGGAGAGGAGAGATGGAGAGGAGAGGAGAGATAGAGAGGAGAGATGGAGAGGAGAGATGGAGAGGAGAGATGGAGAGAGGAGAGATGGAGAGGAGAGATGGAGAGGAGAGATGGAGAGGAGAGATGCAGAGAGGAGAGATGGAGAGGAGAGATGGAGAGGAAAGGAGAGATGGAGAGGAGAGATGGAGAGTAGAGATGGAGAGGAGAGATGTAGAGGAGAGATGGAGAGAGGAGAGATGGAGAGGAGAGGAGAGATGGAGAGGAGAAATGGAGAGGAGAGGAGAGATGGAGAGGAGAGGAGAGATGGAGAGGAGAGATGGAGAGGAGAGATGGAGAGGAGAGATGGAGAGAGGAGAGATGGAGAGGAGAGATGGAGAGGAGAGATGGAGAGGAGAGATGGAGAGAGGGGAGATGGAGAGAGGAGAGATGGAGAGGAGAGGAGAGATGAGAGGAGAGATGGAGAGGAGAGATGGAGAGAGGAGAGATGGAGAGGAGAGATGGAGAGGAGAGATGGAGAGAGGAGAGATGGAGAGGAGAGATGGATAGAGGAGAGATGGAGAGGAGAGATGGAGAGGAGAGGAGAGATGGAGAGGAGAGATGGAGAGGAGAGATGGAGAGAGGAGAGATGGAGAGAGGAGAGATGGAGAGGAGAGATGGAGAGAGGAGAGATGGAGAGGAGAGATGGAGAGGAGAGATGGAGAGAGGAGAGATGGATAGAGGAGAGATGGAGAGGAGAGATGGAGAGGAGAGGAGAGATGGAGAGGAGAGATGGAGAGGAGAGGAGAGATGGAGAGGAGAGATGGAGAGATGGAGAGGAGAGATGGAGAGGAGAGGAGAGATGGAGAGGAGAGATGGAGAGGAGAGATGGAGAGGAGAGATGGAGAGGAGAGATGCAGAGAGGAGAGATGGAGAGGAGAGATGGAGAGGAAAGGAGAGATGGAGAGGAGAGATGGAGAGTAGAGATGGAGAGGAGAGATGTAGAGGAGAGATGGAGAGAGGAGAGATGGAGAGGAGAGGAGAGATGGCGAGGAGAGATGGAGAGGAGAGGAGAGATGGAGAGGAGAGGAGAGATGGAGAGGAGAGATGGAGAGGAGAGATGGAGAGGAGAGATGGAGAGAGGAGAGATGGAGAGGAGAGATGAGGAGGAGAGATGGATAGAGGAGAGATGGAGAGGAGAGATGGAGAGAGGAGAGATGGAGAGAGGAGAGATGGAGAGGAGAGATGGAGAGGAGAGATGGAGAGGAGAGATGGAGAGAGGGGAGATGGAGAGAGGAGAGATGGAGAGGAGAGATGAGAGGAGAGATGGAGAGGAGAGATGGAGAGAGGAGAGATGGAGAGGAGAGATGGAGAGGAGAGATGGAGAGAGGAGAGATGGAGAGGAGAGATGGATAGAGGAGAGATGGAGAGGAGAGATGGAGAGGAGAGGAGAGATGGAGAGGAGAGATGGAGAGGAGAGATGGAGAGAGGAGAGATGGAGAGGAGAGATGGAGAGGAGAGATGGAGAGAGGAGAGATGGAGAGGAGAGATGGAGAGGAGAGATGGAGAGAGGAGAGATGGATAGAGGAGAGATGGAGAGGAGAGATGGAGAGGAGAGGAGAGGAGAGATGGAGAGGAGAGATGGAGAGGAGAGATGGAGAGGAGAGGAGAGATGGAGAGGAGAGATGGAGAGATGGAGAGGAGAGATGGAGGAGAGGAGAGATGGAGAGGAGAGATGGAGAGAGGAGAGATGGAGAGGAGAGATGGAGAGGAGAGGAGAGATGGAGAGGAGAGATGGAGAGGAGAGGAGAGATGGAGAGGAGAGATGGAGAGGAGAGGAGAGATGGAGAGATGGAGAGGAGAGATGGAGAGGAGAGATGGAGAGGAGAGATGAGGAGGAGAGATGAGGAGGAGTGGAGAGAAGAGGAGAGGAGTGGAGAGATGAGGAGACGAGAGGAGAGGAAAAATGGAGAGGAGAGATGAGGAGGAGTGGAGAGAAGAGGAGAGGAGTGGAGAGAAGAGGAGAGGAGTGGAGAGAAGAGGAGATGAGAGGAGACGAGATGGGGAGTAGCACAGAGGAAAAGACAGATTCCAGATCGACACTCAGATCCCTGTGTCACATATCTAATGAGTATTAGTAGAACCCCTGAATCAATGCAGGCTATTCACAGTATAGGATGTCATAATCAACAATCAATATGGAAGAGTTTACTGTCCAAGCAGGCACAGAGTCAGGGGTCAGCCATAATAGGCGAGCCATGGATGCTCACATCACTACACACTATTGCACAGTTAAACACTGAATAAAGCAATTGTACATGAGAGGACGTGCTAAATGACTAGTTTAGAATGGTTGTGCTGCGGTCACCGGTACGAGGCGGGGTACCGTAGATCAGAACAGTCTAAAACTAAATAAAGTTGCTATGCAACAACCTCAAATTTTCTACACCAGGTTACCAATTAAATACAAAACAAAACATTATTTTCATCCCTCAATGAAAATATAGGCCTAGTCCCGACACATCTATTATGGTTGCTAGACAAGCCGATACATCCATAACAATGAGCACGATGTTGCCCGGCAGAGAAAACGTTCTCTCTCGTCAGAACACTTCTGAGGAGCTAGCCAACTGCACAACTAACGCAAATCATTTCAAACGGGAAGTTGGTAAGACAGAAAACTAGCTGCATTTCATGTCGTTTCATGTCGTTCGTTTAAAAAAATTACATTTCTTAGTATATATATATCCCAAAAAATTATATCCATAAAAATTATATCCATAAAAATTATGCTGATTCATGATTTCGACTGGCTGAGAACAGATGTCCGTTCATTCCGTCAGTGTCACACCCTGACCTTTAGAGAGCCTTTTTATTCTCTATTTTGGTTAGGTCAGGGTGCGACTAGGGTGGGTACTCTAGTTTTTTTTATTTCTATGTTGGCCTGGTATGGTTCCCAATCACAGGCAGCTGTCTATCGTCGTCTCTGATTGGGGATCATATTTAGGCAGCCTTTTCCCGCCTGTTGTTTGTGGGATCTTGTTTTTGCGTAGTGCCTGTGAACACTGCATTTACTTCACGTTTCGTTTGTTCGGTATTGTTTTTGGTGAGTTTAATTTATTAAAACATGTGGAACTCTTGGTCCATTAATTCAACCAACGTTCGTGACAATCAGTTAGGTTACCATAGAGGTCTTTTTGTTCTATATCTATAGACGTGACCCAGTCTTTTTGTTCTATATCTATAGACGTGACCCAGTCTTTTTGTTCTATATCTATAGACGTGACCCAGTCGGGAAGTCTTTTTGTTCTATATCTATAGACGTGACCCAGTCTTTTTGTTCTATATCTATAGACGTGACCCAGTCTTTTTGTTCTATATCTATAGACGTGACCCAGTCTTTTTGTTCTATATCTATAGACGTGACCCAGTCTTTTTGTTCTATATCTATAGACGTGACCCAGTCTTTTTGTTCTATATCTATAGACGTGACCCAGTCTTGTTGTTCTATATCTATAGACGTGACCCAGTCTTTTTGTTCTATATCTATAGACGTGACCCAGTCTTTTTGTTCTATATCTATAGACGTGACCCAGTCTTTTTGTTCTATATCTATAGACGTGACCCAGTCTTTTTGTTCTATATCTATAGACGTGACCCAGTCTTTTTGTTCTATATCTATAGACGTGACCCAGTCTTTTTGTTCTATATCTATAGACGTGACCCAGTCTTTTTGTTCTATATCTATAGACGTGACCCAGTCTTTTTGTTCTATATCTATAGACGTGACCCAGTCGTTTGTTGCATGCTAGTTATCCAACTACGGCTAACACAGTTACGCCAAACCGTGCAGATAGAATAACAGCAAAAGTAGCTGCATTTCATGTCGTTTGACCGGTTTTTCTACTGATATTTCTTTGATTAGAGCCATAAAAGTTATGCTGATTCAATATTTCGACTGGCTGAGAAAAGATGTCCGTCTCGTCCCGACACGTTAACTCTCAATAGGACAGTGGAGATCAAATTTCAATATTCAGACAATTTTGCAAAGACGGCAACATTTGTACAACCCCCACCCCCCCGACCCCTCCCCCCCTGTTGAAAAAACAAACATTAGGCTAGAAGCAATGGGAAATAATGTGTCAATGCTTTTTTACAGTGGAGATCAAGTTAATGAATTGTCTGGCTGGGCTGATGGGACCGTGGATGTGCATGGTCCCACCCCCTGGGGAGGGATGGTGTGTGTGTGTGTGTGTGTGTGTGTGTGTGTGTGTGTGTGTGTGTGTGTGTGTGTGTGTGAAGCCACTTAGAGAAGCATGCTGAGGCCTGAGGGACCCCCTCCACGGCCCACATATAGGGGGTTACCATGACAACTGACCACTTCGTGTGTGTGTGTGTTTATATTTGGTTCTAATGGAATAGTAAACCCTTAAGGGGGAGAGAGAAGGCAGTCAGGGGGCAGCTGGGCATTCACCATCTACAACCTAATACACACACAGCTACAGGTAATGTATGGCCAGCTACAGGTAATGTATGGCTAACTACAGGTAATGTGTGGCCAGCTACAGGTAATGTATGGTCAGCTACAGGTAATGTATGGCCAGCTACAGGTAATGTATGGTCAGCTACAGGTAATGTATGGCCAGCTACAGGTAATGTATGGTCAGCTACAGGTAATGTATGGCCAGCTACAGGTAATGTATGGCCAGCTACATGTAATGTATGGCCAGCTACAGGTAATGTATGGCCAGTAATGTATGGCCAACTACAGGTAATGTATGGTCAACTACAGGTAATGTATGGCCAGCTACAGGTAATGTATGGCCATCTACAGGTAATGTATGGCCAGTAATGTATGACCAACTACAGGTAATGTATGGCCAGTAATGTATGGCCAGTAATGTATGGCCAACTACAGGTCATGTATGGTCAGCTACAGGTAATGTATGGCCAGTAACGTATGGTCAGCTACAGGTAATGTATGGCCAGCTACAGGTAATGTATGGCCAGCTACAGGTAATGTATGGCCAGCTATAGGTAATGTATGGCCAGCTACAGGCAATGTATGGCCAGCTACAGGTAATGTATGGTCAGCTACAGGTAATGTATGGCCAGCTACAGGTAATGTATGGCCAGCTACAGGTAATGAAAGATGAAACACAACTGTCCATGTACAGTACAGTATATAGCCTAGAGTCATGTGGCTGAAACTACAGCGGTAGAGTAGAGATGGGGGTAGATATGAAGGACACTGGTGGGGGTAGAGATGATGGACACTGGTGGGGGTAGATATGAAGGACACTGGTGGGGGTAGATATGAAGGACACTGGTGGGGGTAGAGATGAAGGACACTGGTGGGGGTAGAGATGAAGGACACTGGTGGGGGTAGATATGAAGGACACTGGTGGGGGTAGATATGAAGGACACTGGTGGGGGTAGAGATGAAGGACACTGGTGGGGGTAGATATGAAGGACACTGGTGGGGGTAGAGATGAACAGTAGAAAACTGGTGGGGGTAGAGATGAAGGACACTGGTGGGGGTAGAGATGAACAGTAGAAAACTGGTGGGGGTAGAGATGAAGACCACTGGTGGGGGTAGAGATGAACAGTAGAAAACTGGTGGGGGTAGAGATGAAGGACACTGGTGGGGGTAGATATGAAGGACACTGGTGGGGGTAGAGATGAAGCCCACTGGTGGGGGTAGAGATGAAGGACACTGGTGGGGGTAGAGATGTAGGAAACTGGTGGGGGTAGAGATGTAGGAAACTGGTGGGGGTAGAGATGTAGGAAACTGCTGGGGGTAGATATGAAGGACACTTGTGGGGGTAGAGATGTAGGAAACTGGTGGGGGTAGAGATGTCCAGTAGGAAACTGCTGGGGGTAGAGATGAAGGACACTGGTGGGGGTAGATATGAAGGACACTGGTTGGGGTAGAGATGTAGGAAACTGGTGGGGGTAGATATGTAGGAAACTGGTGGGGGTAGATATGAAGGACACTGCTGGGGGTAGAGATGAAGACCACTGGTGGGGGTAGATATGTACAGTAGGAAACTGCTGGGGGTAGAGATGAAGGACACTGGTGGGGGTAGATATGAAGGACACTGGTTGGGGTAGATATGAAGGACACTGGTTGGGGTAGATATGAAGGACACTGGTTGGGGTAGATATGAAGAACACTGGTTGGGGTAGAGATGAAGGACACTGGTTGGGGTAGATATGAAGGACACTGGTTGGGGTAGATATGAAGGACACTGGTTGGGGTATATATGAAGGACACTGGTTGGGGTAGAGATGTAGGACACTGGTTAGGGTAGATATGTACAGTAGGAAACTGCTGAGGGTAGATATGAAGGACACTGGTTGGGGTAGATATGAAGGACACTGGTTGGGGTAGATATGAAGGACACTGGTTGGGGTAGATATGAAGAACACTGGTTGGGGTAGAGATGAAGGACACTGGTTGGGGTAGATATGAAGGACACTGGTTGGGGTAGATATGAAGGACACTGGTTGGGGTATATATGAAGGACACTGGTTGGGGTAGAGATGTAGGACACTGGTTAGGGTAGATATGTACAGTAGGAAACTGCTGAGGGTAGATATGAAGGACACTGGTTGGGGTAGAGATGAAGACCACTGGTGGGGGTAGAGATGAAGGACACTGGTGGGGGTAGATATGAAGGACACTGGTGGGGGTAGAGATGAAGACCACTGGTGGGGGTAGAGATGAACAGTAGAAAACTGGTGGGGGTAGAGATGAAGACCACTGGTGGGGGTAGAGATGAAGGACACTGGTGGGGGTAGAGATGTAGGAAACTGGTGGGGGTAGAGATGTAGGAAACTGGTGGGGGTAGATATGTAGGAAACTGGTGGGGGTAGATATGAAGGACGCTGCTGGGGGTAGAGATGAAGACCACTGGTGGGGGTAGATATGTACAGTAGGAAACTGCTGGGGGTAGAGATGAAGGACACTGGTGGGGGTAGATATGAAGGACACTGGTTGGGGTAGATATGAAGGACACTGGTTGGGGTAGATATGAAGGACACTGGTTGGGGTAGATATGAAGAACACTGGTTGGGGTAGAGATGAAGGACACTGGTTGGGGTAGATATGAAGGACACTGGTTGGGGTAGATATGAAGGACACTGGTTGGGGTATATATGAAGGACACTGGTTGGGGTAGAGATGTAGGACACTGGTTAGGGTAGATATGTACAGTAGGAAACTGCTGAGGGTAGAGATGTAGGACACTGGTTGGGGTAGATATGAAGGACACTGGTTGGGGTAGAGATGTAGGAAACTGGTGGGGGTAGATATGAAGGACACTGGTTGGGGTAGATATGAAGGACACTGGTTGGGGTAGATATGAAGGACACTGGTGGGGGTAGAGATGAACAGTAGGAAACTGCTGAGGGTAGATATGAAGGACACTGGTTGGGGTAGAGATGAAGGACACTGGTTGGGGTAGATATGAATGACACTGGTGGGGGTAGATATGAAGGACACTGGTGGGGGTAGAGATGAACAGTAGGAAACTTCTGAGGGTAGATATGAAGGACACTGGTGGGGGTAGATATGTACAGTAGGAAACTGCTGAGGGTAGATATGAAGGACACTGGTCGGGGTAGAGATGAAGGACACTGGCTGGGGTAGAGATTAGAGGAGTAAACTGGGGTGAATGAGACAGATGTCACAGGATGGAGGGAGGGAGAGAGAATCCTGAGATGATTTAGGACTTTGGGAACCACAGAAATAAGAATGAGTAGAAAGGGCACCTCCATTCAAGTTAATGCTGGCATAATGGATGGACTGGCAGCCATTTTGAGTGTACCCATGCTAGGAAGTAAAAGCAGGAAGTGTACCCTTCAATCTGTGCTGTGATTTGTTGTGTCATCTCAATTGACATTACAAAAAATACATTCCATTGCATGAGCCACATCCCTTAGTATATATTGAATGAACATTCTACATTACCATGGCAATCCAGCATCAGTTGATAGAACATTCTACATTACCATGGTAATCCAGCATCAGTTGATAGAACATTCTACATTACCATGGCAATCCAGCATCAATTGATAGAACATTCTACATTACCATGGTAATCCAGCATCAGTTGATAGAACATTCTACATTACCATGGTAATCCAGCATCAGTTGATAGAACATTCTACATTACCATGGTAATCCAGCATCAGTTGATAGAACATTCTACATTACCATGGTAATCCAGCATCAGTTGATAGGACATTCTACATTACCATGGCAATCCAGCATCAGTTGATAGAACATTCTACATTACCATGGTAATCCAGCATCAGTTGATAGGACATTCTACATTACCATGGTAATCCAGCATCAGTTGATAGAACATCCTACATTACCATGGTAATCCAGCATCAGTTGATGGGATATTCTACATTACCATGGTAATCCAGCATCAGTTGATAGGACATTCTACATTACCATGGTAATCCAGCATCAGTTGATAGAACATTCTACATTACCATGGCAATCCAGCATCAGTTGATAGAACATTCTACATTACCATGGCAATCCAGCATCAGTTGATAGAACATTCTACATTACCATGGTAATCCAGCATCAGTTGATAGAACATTCTACATTACCATGGTAATTATTGCATCACAATACCAGGCAGCCATTCCTAGTCAAAGTTCACCCATGAGTTTACCAGTCAAAATGTAACCATGAGTTTACCAGTCAAGGTTTACCCATGAGTTTACCAGTCAAGGTTTGCCCATGAGTTTACCAGTCAAGGTTCACCCATGAGTTTACCAGTCAAGGTTTACCCATGAGTTTACCAGTCAAAGTTCACCCATGAGTTTACCAGTCAAAGTTCACCCATGAGTTTACCAGTCAAAGTTCACCCATGAGTTTACCAGTCAAAGTTCACCCATGAGTTTACCAGTCAAAGTTCACCCATGAGTTTACCAGTCAAAATGTAACCATGAGTTTACCAGTCAAAATGTAACCATGAGTTTACCAGTCAAAATGTAACCATGAGTTTACCAGTCAAGGTTCACCCATGAGTTTACCAGTCAAAATGTAACCATGAGTTTACCAGTCAAAATGTAACCATGAGTTTACCAGTCAAGGTTCACCCATGAGTTTACCAGTCAAAGTTCACCCATGAGTTTACCAGTCAAAGTTCACCCATGAGTTTACCAGTCAAAGTTCACCCATGAGTTTACCAGTCAAAGTTCACCCATGAGTTTACCAGTCAAAGTTCACCCATGAGTTTACCAGTCAAAGTTCACCCATGAGTTTACCAGTCAAAGTTCACCCATGAGTTTACCAGTCAAAGTTCACCCATGAGTTTACCAGTCAAAGTGTACCCATGAGTTTACCAGTCAAAGTTCACCCATGAGTTTACCAGTCAAAGTTCACCCATGAGTTTACCAGTCAAAGTTCACCCATGAGTTTACCAGTCAAAGTTCACCCATGAGTTTACCAGTCAAAGTTCACCCATGAGTTTATGGTCGGAACACCCACAGTTTGTTTCCGTGGCGAGAGAGAACTTCACACCTGTGTTCTAGAACACACATCAGTTGTCTCCCGGGAGATGGTGACCTCACAATCACAACACAAAGCTCACACTCTTTACTTCTCTTCCAAACAGCTGACTAACCAACTTGACTCATCCAATAACACAAAATACAATGTCCTTCTATTGAAGGGAGTTTCTTTAAAAATCTAATAACAGCTCGGGCATCCTGAGTGGCGCAGAGGTCTAAGGCACTGCATCCCAGTGCTAGAGGCGTCACTGGGGGGTTTTTACTTGAACACATTCCCAGAATTCCACAGTTCAGATTTAGGCCTCTTCTCTATCCACTACATCCCATTTCAATCTCTGCTCTCCCCCTCCTCCTGTTAATGGTTGACATCGATCCCTCTAACACTGTGCATAAACAAAGTAACTGCTGTTCTGTCTGTAGTGTAGCATCTATTAACACAGTAATAACAAGAGAGAGAGAGAGAGAGGGGGGGGGGTAGAGAGAGAGGGAGAGAGAGAGAGGGAGAGATAGAGGGGGAGAGAGAGAGACAGAGAGAGAGAGTGGGGGAGAGAGAGGGAGAGAGAGAGAGAGAGAGAGCGAGAGAGAGAGAGAGAGAGAGAGAGTGGGGGAGAGAGAGCGAGAGAGAGAGAGAGAGAGAGAGAGAGAGAGAGAGAGAGATAGTGGGGGAGAGAGAGGGAGAGAGAGAGAGAAAGAAAGCGAGGGAGAGAGGGGAGAGAGAGTGGGGGAGAGAGAGGGAGAGAGAGAGGGAGGGAGAGCGAGGGAGAGAGTGGAGAGAGAGTGGGGGAGAGAGAGGGAGAGAGAGAGGGAGGGAGAGCGAGGGAGAGAGTGGGGGAGAGAGAGGGAGAGAGAGAGAGAGGGAGAGCGAGGGAGAGAGGGGAGAGAGAGTGGGGGAGAGAGAGGGAGAGAGAGAGGGAGGGAGAGCGAGGGAGAGAGAGAGGGAGGGAGAGCGAGGGAGAGAGTGGGGGAGAGAGAGGGAGAGAGAGAGAGAGAGGGAGAGCGAGGGAGAGCGAGAGAGAGAGAGAGAGAGAGAGAGAGAGAGAGAGAGAGAGAGAGAGAGAGAGTGGGGGAGAGAGAGGGAGAGAGAGGGAGAGCGAGGGAGAGAGGGGAGAGAGAGTGGGGGAGAGAGAGGGAGAGAGAGAGAGAGGGAAGGGGTAATCCTACAAACATAGTTTGTAAAAACAAGTCATGACGAACTCTGAGCAGTTCAGCCTTTTTTGTCATGAATCTTGTTCTGGAGGCAGCTCTGCAGAGTGGTCACTAGCTGGCACAGCCACAAAGTCATTCAATCTGATTTTAACCTTAACCTTAACCCTGATTTTAACCCTAACCTTAACCCTGACTTTAATCCTAACCTTAACTACACTCCTAACCCTAATGCCTAACCTTGAATTAAGATCAAAAAGTACATTTTCATGAATTTTTGCAATATAACCAATTCTGACTTTGCAGCTGGCTTATCTAAGGGGAAATCACTCAGTTATGCCTCCTTCAACAAGGACATGACTTTCTACACTGCCTTTCAAGGTTGTGCGCGCACACACACACACACACACACACACACACACACACACACACACACACACACACACACACACACACACACATATGCTGGGGCACTCATGTGAACAGGCATTTTAGGGGGTTGGAGAAATCAATAATCTAACACAAAGCTGTCATGATGTCAAGGTTACGCTCTAGTGTTTGTGTGTGTGTGTGTGTGTGTGTGTGTGTGCGTGCGTGCGTGTGCGTGTGCGTGTGCGTGTGTGTGTGTGTGTGTATATGTGTATGTGCAGCAGTGGTCACCAAATGGTCGATCGTGATCGACTGGTCGATCTCCAAAATCAATCACCAAACATTTCTGTAAAAAACATCCAATGATAAATCCTTGTGGTTCCATCTCTGTTCACTGGATTCAGCAGCTCTGGCACCGAGAGGCAAAATGATCCCATTTTAAACCATTTCATGTGTCTGGAGGCGGAACTCAGCCTACCCAGGCAGGCCCAGATAGCCAATCAAGTGCACCTATAGACCTACCGCTGGCCAATCAGATAGCTCAGATCACCATTTCATGTGTCTGGAGGCGGAACTCAGCCTACCTGGCAGGCCCAGATAGCCAATCAAGTGCACCTATAGACCTACCACTGGCCAATTAGATAGCTCAGATCACCATTTCATGTGTCTGGAGACGGAACTCAGCCTACCCAGGCAGGCCCAGATAGCCAATCAAGTGCACCTATAGACCTACCACTGGCCAATCAGATAGCTCAGATCACCATTTCATGTGTCTGGAGACGGAACTCAGCCTACCCGGCAGGCCCAGATAGCCAATCAAGTGCACCTATAGACCTACCGCTGGCCAATCAGATAGCTCAGATCACCATTTCATGTGTCTGGAGACGGAACTCAGCCTACCCGGCAGGCCCAGATAGCCAATCAAGTGCACCTATAGACCTACCGCTGGCCAATCAGATTGGACAGTGTCCTCGAGCCATAGACTGTGTAAAAGAAAACCTGGAACACACAGCAAAATTGATACGGTGAGATTTCAAACCTCGTAAAACCATGACTAGAGAGAGATTCAACAACATACAGCAAAGAGTTGCTGTTTCTACGAGAGTTCATGTTTGTTGTATTTGTTTATTTGTAAAAAAAAAAAAAAGTTTTTTTAATTACAGAATATTAGAGCTTTTTCTCAATCGTTTATGAGCACTTTTTTAGAACAATGTCGGTTTTGGAAAAGCAGTAAATATGTTTTCAAAATGTGTCTAGCCTTCTCAAAACGTAAATGGATTCATCAAAAGAACACGACTGTCTGCTAAGAGATGAACACGACTGTCTGCTAAGAGATGAACACGACTGTCTGCTAAGAGAAGAACACGACTGTCTGCTAAGAGATGAACACGACTGTCTGCTAAGAGAAGAACACGACTGTCTGCTAAGAGATGAACACGACTGTCTGCTAAGAGATGAACACGACTGTCTGCTAAGAGATGAACACGACTGTCTGCTAAGAGATGAACACGACTGTCTGCTAAGAGATGAACACGACTGTCTGCTAAGAGATGAACACGACTGTCTGCTAAGAGAAGAACACGACTGTCTGCTAAGAGATGAACACGACTGTCTGCTAAGAGATGAACACGACTGTCTGCTAAGAGAAGAACACGACTGTCTGCTAAGAGATGAACACGACTGTCTGCTAAGAGATGAACACGACTGTCTGCTAAGAGATGAACACGACTGTCTGCTAAGAGATGAACACGACTGTCTGCTAAGAGATGAACACGACTGTCTGCTAAGAGAAGAACACGACTGTCTGCTAAGAGATGAACACGACTGTCTGCTAAGAGATGAACACGACTGTCTGCTAAGAGATGAACACGACTGTCTGCTAAGAGATGAACACGACTGTCTGCTAAGAGATGAACACGACTGTCTGCTAAGAGATGAACACGACTGTCTGCTAAGAGATGAACACGACTGTCTGCTAAGAGATGAACACGACTGTCTGCTAAGAGATGAACACGACTGTCTGCTAAGAGAAGAACACGACTGTCTGCTAAGAGATGAACACGACTGTCTGCTAAGAGATGAACACGACTGTCTGCTAAGAGATGAACACGACTGTCTGCTAAGAGATGAACACGACTGTCTGCTAAGAGATGAACACGACTGTCTGCTAAGAGAAGAACACGACTGTCTGCTAAGAGATGAACACGACTGTCTGCTAAGAGATGAACACGACTGTCTGCTAAGAGATGAACACGACTGTCTGCTAAGAGATGAACACGACTGTCTGCTAAGAGATGAACACGACTGTCTGCTAAGAGATGAACACGACTGTCTGCTAAGAGATGAACACGACTGTCTGCTAAGAGATGAACACGACTGTCTGCTAAGAGATGAACACGACTGTCTGCTAAGAGATGAACACGACTGTCTGCTAAGAGATGAACACGACTGTCTGCTAAGAGATGAACACGACTGTCTGCTAAGAGATGAACACGACTGTCTGCTAAGAGATGAACACGACTGTCTGCTAAGAGATGCACACGACTGTCTGCTAAGAGATGAACACGACTGTCTGCTAAGAGATGAACACGACTGTCTGCTAAGAGATGAACACGACTGTCTGCTAAGAGATGAACACGACTGTCTGCTAAGAGATGAACACGACTGTCTGCTAAGAGATGAACACGACTGTCTGCTAAGAGATGAACACGACTGTCTGCTAAGAGAGGAACACGACAATATATGCCTGGAGTCTAAGCTGACAAAACAGAAAGGTTAGTCTGATCCCAGGACATCAACAGGAATTCTTAGCAGTCACTAAATCATGATGATCACATTTGGAAATGCAACTATTATTATGTAAATTAATATTATTTTAGGTATATTTCTGTCCTTTTAGGTATATTTCACCAAACAATTTCATACACATCAAATCCAATATTATTAATGATCAAAAATAATATGGAAAATTAACACATTGTGTGGAGGATTCATTCATCACCATCCAACTCCATACATTTATATTCAACACATAGGCTGACCACACTAAGGCTGACCACATTAAGGCTGACCACACTAAGGCTGACCACACATAGACTGACCACACTAAGGCTGACCACACTAAGGCTGACCACACATAGACTGACCACACATAGACTGACCACACTAAGGCTGACCACACATAGACTGACCACACTAAGGCTGAGCACATAAAGAATGACCACATAAAGACTGACCACATTAAGGCTGACCACATATAGACTGACCACATTAAGCCTGACCACATTAAGGCTGACCACATTAAGGCTGACCACATTAAGGTTGACCACATAAAGACTGACCACATTAAGGCTGACCACATATAGACTGACCACATTAAGCCTGACCACATTAAGGCTGACCACATTAAGACTGACCACATTAAGGTTGACCACATATAGGCTGACCACATTAAGGCTGACCACATTAAGGCTGACCACATTAAGGCTGACCACATAAAGGCTGACCACACTAAGGCTGGCCACATAAAGGCTGATCACACTAAGGCTGGCCACATAGAGGCTGACCACATAAAGGCTGACCACATAAAGGCTGACCACATAGAGGCTGACCACATAGAGGCGGACCACATTAAGGATGACCACATAAAGGCTGACCACACATAGAGGCTGACCACACTAAGGCTGGCCACACTAAGGCTGACCACATTAAGGCTGACCACATAAAGGCTGACCACATAGAGGCTGACCACATTAAGGCTGACCACACTAAGGCTGACCACACATAGACTGACCACACTAAGGCTGACCACACTAAGGCTGACCACACTAAGGCTGACCACACATAGACTGACCACACTAAGGCTGACCACACTAAGGCTGACCACACATAGACTGACCACACTAAGGCTGACCACATTAAGGCTGACCACATAAAGACTGACCACATAAAGGTTGACCACACATAGACTGACCACATTAAGGCTGACCACATTAAGGCTGACCACACTAAGGCTGACCACACATAGACTGACCACATTAAGGCTGACCACACATAGACTGACCACATAAAGGCTGACCACACATAGACTGACCACACTAAGGCTGACCACATTAAGGCTGACCACACATAGACTGACCACACTAAGGCTGACCACATTAAGGTTGACCACATAAAGGTTGACCACACATAGACTGACCACATTAAGGCTGACCACATTAAGGCTGACCACATTAAGGTTGACCACATATAGGCTGACCACATTAAGGCTGACCACATTAAGGCTGACCACATTAAGGCTGACCACATAAAGGCTGACCACACTAAGGCTGGCCACATAAAGGCTGATCACACTAAGGCTGGCAACATAGAGGCTGACCACATAAAGGCTGACCACACTAAGGCTGACCACATAAAGGCTGACCACATAAAGGCTGAGCACATTAAGGCTGACCACATTAAGGCTGACCACACTAAGGCTGAGCACATAAAGGATGAGCACATTAAGAGTGACCACATTAAGGCTGGCCACATAGAGGCTGACCACACTAAGGCTGACCACACTAAGGCTGAGCACATAAAGGATGAGCACATTAAGGCTGACCACATTAAGGCTGGCCACATAGAGGCTTACCACACTAAGGCTGGCCACACTAAGGCTGAGCACATAAAGGATGAGCACATTAAGGCTGACCACATTAAGGCTGGCCACATAGAGGCTGACCACACTAATGCTGACCACACTAAGGCTGACCGCATAAAGACTGACAACATTAAGGCTGACCACATTAAGGCTGACCACATTAAGGCTGACCACATATAGACAGACCACATTAAGGCTGACCACATAAAGGCTGACCACATAGAAGCTGACCACATAGAGGCGGACCACATTAAGGATGACCACATAAAGGCTGACCACACATAGAGGCTGACCACACTAAGGCTGGCCACACTAAGGCTGACCACATTAAGGCTGACCACATAAAGGCTGACCACATAGAGGCTGACCACATTAAGGCTGACCACACCAAGGCTGACCACATAGAGGCTGACCACACTAAGGCTGACCACATTAAGGCTGACCACATTAAGACTGACCACATATAGACTGACCACATATAGACTGACCACATTAAGACTGACCACATATAGACTGACCACATTAAGGCTGACCACATTAAGGATGACCACATTAAGGATGACCACATTAAGGATGACCACATAGAGGCTGACCACATTAAGGATGACCACATTAAGGCTGACCACACTAAGGCTGACCACACTAAGGCTGACCACATAAAGGCTGACCACATAGAGGCTGGCCACATAAAGGCTGACCACATAGAGGATGACCACACTAAGGCTGACCACACTAAGGCTGACCAGACACACACACAGGCACACAGATGGGGATGTTTGCTAAACTGAGTATACATTAGATCACAGACGAAGGATTTGTATTTATTGATTAAGTGTCGCTGCGCTAATCTTCTCTGCAAGTTTGATTAAGTTGATTAAGTAGACACAGACTGTCTTAAGACACACACACACACACACACACACACACACACACACACACACACACACACACACACACACACACACACACACACACACACACACACACACACACACACACACACACACACAGATCTTCACACAGAGAGCAGCTCACTTCTAATCTGTTATCTATCTCTCTGTCTCTCTGTCTCTGTCTGTCTCTCTCTCTCTCTCTCTCTCTCTCTCTGTCTCCCTCTCTCTCTCTCTCTCTCTCTCTCTCTCTCCTATCATCCCCTCATCAATATTAATAATTAGCAGGCTCAGAGGGCTAGTTGGAAGCTCTGCTCCATCGCTCCCTCTCCCTTCAGGCGTTGAGATGGGAGTCACAGGGAGAGAGAGTGTGTGTTCTAAAGAGAAGAGAGTTGAGGGGACGGGACATCTGCAGAGTCTTTAAACACTGTCTAGCTTGAATCCAAGCCTCTGTCCTCCTATCTGTGTCAGCCAAACACACACCACTAATCACACTAACACCCATTACTCCAAACTGTCCGCTTTTCACACCAAAAAAAAAACACACAAACTAGCCCAAATAAAACACAGTCTACTCAGTGATGCTTTCACTACAAACAAAGAGGCCTTCACTGCCCCACAAACACCCCGATCACAGCTAACCTCGCCCTGATTCATTCTGACTCCCAGAAGAAACGATTGACTGAATTAACTGTGATCAGACAAAGCGGCTTATACATCATTGTGACAAAGATGGACAAGGTCTTCTTGTGTCTATTCTATAATCCATTTTATTTAACTGTTATGAGTCTCTTCTCTCTCCCAGAACCAAAGAGAAAAGCCATCCACTATCCCGAAACAACTATTGATAATAATTACACCCACAACCTTGGTGTTGCCTAGCCTGGTCCAAGGCCTGTGTGTGCTGTCTTGACAACTCTCTTGTCGTTGCTGGCAAGACAGCACAGATGTAGGACCAGGCTATATTGTCATATATGCCCTTCAGCATACACTTTTAGAGAAAGCGATTAGTCACAAGCGCATACATAATTTTTTGTAAAGGTAGCCCCCAGCTGGAATTGAACTCATGATCCTAATGTTGCAAGCGAATTGGTCGACAAAATAAGGCACGGAGGACAGGTGTCACGTGTGCTCCTCCCTCTTCGGCCTCTAGGTCACCAGGCTGCTCGTTATGGCACACACCTGTCACCATCGTTGGGCGCCTCAGTGCATAATGACACTCACCTGGACACCATCACTTCCCTGATTACCTTCCCTATATATGTCACTCCCTTTGGTTCCTTCCCTATATATGTCACTCCCTTCGGTTCCTTCCCTATATATGTCACTCCCTTTGGTTCCTTCCCTATATATGTCACTCCCTTTGGTTCCTTCCCTATATATGTCTCTCCCTTTGGTTCCTTCCCTATATATGTCACTCCTTCTGGTTCCTTCCTTATATATGTCACTCCCTTTGGTTCCTTCCCTATATATGTCACTCCCTTCGGTTCCTTCCCTATATATGTCACTCCCTTTGGTTCCTTCCCTATATATGTCACTCCATTTGGTTCCTTCCCTATATATGTCTCTCAAATTGGTTCCTTCCCTATATATGTCACACCCTTTGGTTCCTTCCCTATATATGTCTCTCCCTTTAGTTCCTTCCATATATATGTCACTCCCTTTGGTTCCTTCCCTATATATGTCACTCCCTTTGGTTCCTTCCCTATATATGTCACTCCATTTGGTTCCTTCCCTATATATGTCTCTCCAATTGGTTCCTTCCCTATATATGTCACACCCTTTGGTTCCTTCCCTATATATGTCTCTCCCTTTGGTTCCTTCCCTATATATGTCACTCCCTTTGGTTCCTTCCCTATATATGTCACACCCTTTGGTTCCTTCCCTATATATGTCACTCCCTTTGGTTCCTTCCCTATATATGTCTCTCCCTTTGGTTCCTTCCCTATATATGTCACTCCTTCTGGTTCCTTCCTTATATATGTCACTCCCTTTGGTTCCTTCCCTATATATGTCACTCCTTCTGGTTCCTTCCTTATATATGTCACTCCCTTTGGTTCCTTCCCTATATATGTCACTCCCTTTGGTTCCTTCCCTATATATGTCTCTCCCTTTGGTTCCTTCCCTATATATGTCACTCCCTTTGGTTCCTTCCCTATATATGTCTCTCCCTTTGGTTCCTTCCCTATATATGTCACTCCCTTTGGTTCCTTCCCTATATACGCCACTCCCTTTGGTTCCTTCCCTATATATGTCACTCCCTTTGGTTCCTTCCCTATATATGTCTCTCCCTTTGGTTCCTTCCCTATATATGTCACTCCCTTTGGTTCCTTCCCTATATATGTCTCTCCCTTTGGTTCCTTCCCTATATATGTCACTCCCTTTGGTTCCTTCCCTATATATGTCACTCCCTTTGGTTCCTTCCCTATATATGTCTCTCCCTTTGGTTCCTTCCCTATATATGTCACTCCCTTTGGTTCCTTCCCTATATATGTCTCTCCCTTTGGTTCCATCCCTATATATGTCTCTCCCTTTGGTTCCTTCCCTATATATGTCTCTCCCTTTGGTTCCTTCCCTATATATGTCACACCCTTTGGTTCCTTCCCTATATATGTCTCTCCCTTTGGTTCCTTCCCTATATATGTCACTCCCTTTGGTTCCTTCCCTATATATGTCACTCCCTTTGGTTCCTTCCCTATATATGTCTCTCCCTTTGGTTCCTTCCCTATATATGTCACTCCTTCTGGTTCCTTCCTTATATATGTCACTCCCTTTGGTTCCTTCCCTATATATGTCACTCCCTTTGATTCCTTCCCTATATATGTCACTCCCTTTGGTTCCTTCCCTATATATGTCTCTCCCTTTGGTTCCTTCCCTATATATGTCACTCCCTTTGGTTCCTTCCCTATATATGTCACTCCCTTTGGTTCCTTCCCTATATATGTCTCTCCCTTTGGTTCCTTCCCTATATATGTCACTCCCTTTGGTTCCTTCCCTATATATGTCACTCCCTTTGGTTCCTTCCCTATATATGTCACTCCCTTTGGTTCCTTCCCTATATATGTCTCTCCCTTTGGTTCCTTCCCTGTATCTGTCCCTCCCTTTGTTTCCTTCCCCAGGCGTTATTGTTTCTGTTCCAGTTTCATGTCTGTGTGTTGTTCATGTTTCTTGTTTTGTGTTATGTTTTGTATAATTTGTTTATTAAATGATTCACTCCCTGAACGTGCTTCCTGACTCCCAGCGCACGCACACGTTACACTAGGTGTTGGTTGGCTGATAACCTGACTAATCTAACACCAGCCACACTGTAAACTAAAGACACAGTCACACTGTAAACTAAAGACACAGTCACACTGTAAACTAAAGACACAGTCACACTGTAAACTAAAGACACAGTCACACTGTAAACTAAAGACACAGTCACACTGTAAACTAAATACACAGTCACACTGTAAACTAAAGACCCAGTCACACTGTAAACTAAAGACCCAGTCACACTGTAAACTAAAGACACAGTCACACTGTAAACTAGAGTCACAGTCACACTGTAAACTAGAGTCACAGTCACACTGTAAACTAAAGACCCAGTCGCACTGTAAACTAGAGTCACAGTCACACTGTAAACTAAAGACCCAGTCACACTGTAAACTAGAGTCACAGTCACACTGTAAACTAAAGACACAGTCACACTGTAAACTAAAGACACAGTCACACTGTAAACTAAAGACACAGTCACACTGTAAACTAAATACACAGTCACACTGTAAACTAAAGACCCAGTCACACTGTAAACTAAAGACCCAGTCACACTGTAAACTAAAGACACAGTCACACTGTAAACTAGAGTCACAGTCACACTGTAAACTAGAGTCACAGTCACACTGTAAACTAGAGTCACAGTCACACTGTAAACTAAAGACACAGTCACAACTGTAAACTAAAGACACAGTCACACTGTAAACTAAAGACACAGTCACACTGTAAACTAAATACACAGTCACACTGTAAACTAAAGACCCAGTCACACTGTAAACTAAAGACCCAGTCACACTGTAAACTAAAGACACAGTCACACTGTAAACTAGAGTCACAGTCACACTGTAAACTAGAGTCACAGTCACACTGTAAACTAGAGTCACAGTCACACTGTAAACTAGAGTCACAGTCACACTGTAAACTAAAGACCCAGTCACACTGTAAACTAGAGTCACAGTCACACTGTAAACTAAAGACCCAGTCACACTGTAAACTAGAGTCACAGTCACACTGTAAACTAAAGACACAGTCACACTGTAAACTAGAGTCACAGTCACACTGTAAACTAAAGACCCAGTCACACTGTAAACTAGAGTCACAGTCACACTGTAAACTAAAGACACAGTCACACTGTAAACTAAAGACCCAGTCACACTGTAAACTAAAGACACAGTCACACTGTAAACTAAAGACACAGTCACACTGTAAACTAAAGACACAGTCACACTGTAAACTAGAGTCACAGTCACGCTGTAAACTAAAGACACAGTCACACTGTAAACTAAAGACCCAGTCACACTGTAAACTAGACACAGTCACACTGTAAACTGAAGACACAGTCACACTGTAAACTAAAGACCCAGTCACACTGTAAACTAAAGACCCAGTCACACTGTAAACTAAAGACACAGTCACACTGTAAACTAAAGAACCAGTCACACTGTAAACTAAAAACACAGTCACACTGTAAACTAAAAACACAGTCACACTGTAAACTAAAGACACAGTCACACTGTAAACTAGAGTCACAGTCACACTGTAAACTAAAAACACAGTCACACTGTAAACTAAAAACACAGTCACACTGTAAACTAAAAACACAGTCACACTGTAAACTAAAGACCCAGTCACACTGTAAACTAAAGAACCAGTCACACTGTAAACTAAAAACACAGTCACACTGTAAACTAAAGACACAGTCACACTGTAAACTAAAGACCCAGTCACACTGTAAACTAAAGACACAGTCACACTGTAAACCGTGACTGTGTAACAGACTAATACCACAGTAGTACGTTGATCCCACGTGTCATGACCATAACTACACTGATTATACACACGCACACACACACACACACACACACACCAAATGAGCCACACAACCCCTTACTGTTCACAAAGCTCTCTGAAATTTGACAGTAAAACAAAGCAATTACCAACACAGGAAACATCAGGTTTGTTTTGGTAGGGCGGGGGGCGACTCCCATTAGAATACTGGTATATAGGGACTAGGGTGCCATTTGGGATATAGGGAATAGGGTGCCATTTGGGATATAGGGAATAGGGTGCCATTTGGGATATAGGGACTAGGGTGCCATTTGGGATATAGGGACTAGGGTGCCATTTGGGATATAGGGACTAGGGTGCCATTTGGGATATAGAGACTAGGGTGCCATTTGGGATACAAGCCTGGCCTCTCTCTCTCTCTCTCTCTGTTTTTGGGCGGGGTGAAGAGGAGTTAACGAAGAGCCGCCGCTGGGCCAGGATTGTTTGATCTCAGACATGACACAGCTTAGCTCTCACACCAAACACCACACAATGAAGAGGCAAACACACCATCCCTCTACCCCACTCTCTCTATCTGTCTCTCTATCCCTGTGGGGTATGAAAGAGGGAGGAAGAGGAAGAGAGTGGGCAACACCATCTTTATCTCTCCATCTCTCCCTCCTTTCATCCAGATCAGAGAGACACAGAAAGACACAGAAAGACACAGAAAGACACAGAGAGACACAGAGAGACACAGAGAGACAGAACAGATTAGTCAGAGGTGAGCTGCTCTCTTGTGTGGTGAAACATCACAGAGATCATGGTCATTATAGAGCATGCTGGGAAACAGAGGATAGAAGAGAGGAGGATGCAGAGAGAGAGAGAGAGAGAGAGAGAGAGAGACACAGAAAGACACAGAGAGACAGAACAGATTAGTCAGAGGTGAGCTGCTCTCTTGTGTGGTGAAACATCACAGAGATCATGGTCATTATAGAGCATGCTGGGAAACAGAGGATAGAAGAGAGGAGGATGCAGAGAGAGAGAGAGAGAGGGAGAGAGAGAGAGAGAGAGAGAGAGAGAGAGAGAGAGAGAGAGAGAGAGAGAGAGAGAGAGAGAGAGAGAGAGAGAGAGAGAGAGAGAGAGAGAGAGAGAGATGTATCATTGTACGAACCATCCTGATCTCACCAGCTTACATTCTCAAACTGACAAAACATTCTGATTGGCTACACAGATTCTGTAGTAGCCAATCACAATTCTGGCCACGACCAGATTCAAACAGTTTGAGTCTTTCCCTCCAGCGGTGTAACGGGTGTCGTCGTCGGATGAGGAGGAGGAATCGGACCAAAGCGCAGCGTGGTAAAGTTCATGACTTTTATTAAACACTTTTATTAAACACTGAAACAAAAATAACAAAGTGAATAACGAAACCGAAACAGTCCTGTCAGGTGCAGAAAACACTAAACAGAAAACAACTACCCACAAAACACATGTGGGGAAAAAGGCTGCCTTAAGTATGGTTCCCAATCAGAGACAGCGTTAGTCAGCTGCCCCTGATTGAGAACCACACCCGGCCAAAACACAAAGAAATACAACACATAGAAACAAGGACATAGAATGCCCACCCCAAATCACACCCTGACCAAACCAAAATGGAGACATAAAAACAATCTCTAAGGTCAGGTCGTGACAAGCAGACCAATCTGATCATCTGTGAGGGTAGTTCAGTTGACCACGGCAACGAGATGCACCTGTAACAACAATGGCTGCTCTCGAGGAGGTTTGTGTTGCTATAGCAACGGTTCTATCAGAACTGGCGGGCATAACTTCATTGAAAGAACAGCAAATAAGATAAGATGGTTTTTTTTTTTCTTCTCTCGCTTTTCTCCCGCCTGGTTTCAGCAAGCGCTTGATTTATCAGCTAGCACGTGTTGTGACGAGAACAGACAGCTGAGCATTCCAAAGTGTTCTGGTCAGCGTTCCCATCCTCCGACGGATTCCAGGGATCTCCCTGAGAAGATGGACCTGTGTACGTGTACGTGTGTGTGTGTGTGTGTGTGTGTGTGTGTGTGCGCGCGTGCGTGCGTGTGTGTGTGTGTGTGTGCGCGGCGTCCTCTTCCTCTTCAAACCTCCCGGTGTGTTAAGCGCAGAGCTAAACGTTTACACCAGTCTGTCCGTGTGTTTACCTCTCGGGGAATAAAGACAGGGACCAGACTGTGATGGACACGGGCTGATTCAGTAGGGATGAGTCTGTAGGGATGAGTCTGTACACTCAGACCAGACCAAAGACACATTAATCATTCTCTCAAAACCCAGAACCAAATCTCACACATAGCTATTTTCATAGAATTACATATTAGAACTGTAGATTGGACATTGGGAGACTGGTAACATGCCTAAAAATCATTCATCTTGGTAAAGGAAAAACTTTCATTCTAGTGACTGATCAACTATGGGAAAATATTGTATAAAACAATGAATTTGTATATATATCGGCACAGTATGTCTGTTAACTAGCTAGCCAGACAGTTTAGACTGTGTGTTTGAATGAAGACAGGAAACTGTAAATATGATTCCATTCTCTGAGGCTGACCAAAGACTCTGAGACTGACCAAAGACTCTGAGGCTGACCAAGGACTCTGAGGCTGACCAAAGACTCTGAGACTGACCAAAGACTCTGAGGCTGACCAAAGACTCTGAGACTGACCAAAGACTCTGAGACTGACCAAGGACTCTGAGGCTGACCAAAGACTCTGAGACTGACCAAGGACTCTGAGGCTGACCACGGACTATGAGACTGACCAAAGACTCTGAGACTGACCAAGGACTCTGAGGCTGACCAAAGACTCTGAGACTGACCAAGGACTCTGAGGCTGACCAAAGACTCTGAGACTGACCAAAGACTCTGAGACTGACCAAAGACTCTGAGACTGACCAAAGACTCTGAGGCTGACCAAAGACATTAGTCTTGATATAGCATCGTAGTTGAATGGCCTTGTCAGAGCTGACAGAGCTGACAAGTGTATGCTCCACAGTATTGTATTGAATCTGTCTTTATGAGATAGAGTACCTGTGTAAAAAGTCACTCTGGAAACATCATAACTCATATAGTTCCTAGTGGGAACTGAATAACAGCTGTGTTCGTATTCCCAAAATCCTACAACAGAAGAAACGGAATGTTCTCAGAGCATTCTAAATGATGACATCAGCAGTGATGAGCTGTACTCATAAATATTCTAATTATTTTAAACCAATATTCTAATTCTGTTAAACCAATATTCTAATTCTGTTAAACCAATATTCTAATTCTGTTAAACCAATATTCTAATGATTTTAAACCAATATTCTAATTATTTTAAACCAATATTCTAATTATTTTAAACCAATATTCTAATTATGTTAAACCAATATTGTAATTATTTTAAACCAATATTCTAATTCTGTTAAACCAATATTCTAATTCTGTTAAACCAATATTCGAATTCTGTTAAACCAATATTCTAATTCTGTTAAACCAATATTCTAATTCTGTTAAACCAATATTCTAATTATTTTAAACCAATATTCTAATTCTGTTAAACCAATATTCTAATTATTTTAAACCAATATTCTAATTCTGTTAAACCAATATTCTAATTCTGTTAAACCAATATTGTAATTATTTTAAACCAATATTCTAATTCTGTTAAACCAATATTCTAATTCTGTTAAACCAATATTCTAATTATTTTAAACCAATATTCTAATTCTGTTAAACCAATATTCTAATTCTGTTAAACCAATATTGTAATTATTTTAAACCAATATTGTAATTATTTTAAACCAATATTCTAATTCTGTTAAACCAATATTGTAATTATTTTAAACCAATATTCTAATTCTGTTAAACCAATATTCTAATTCTGTTAAACCAATATTCTAATTATTTTAAACCGATATTCTAATTATTTTAAACCAATATTCTAATTCTGTTAAACCAATATTCTAATTCTGTTAAACCAATATTCTAATTCTGTTAAACCAATATTGTAATTATTTTAAACCAATATTCTAATTCTGTTAAACCAATATTCTAATTCTGTTAAACCAATATTCTAATTATTTTAAACCACTATCCTAATTATTTTAAACCAATATTCTAATTCTGTTAAACCAATATTCTAATTCTGTTAAACCAATATTGTAATTCTGTTAAACCAATATTGTAATTATTTTAAACCAATATTCTAATTCTGTTAAACCAATATTCTAATTCTGTTAAACCAATATTCTAATTCTGTTAAACCAATATTCTAATTATTTTAAACCAATATTCTAATTCTGTTAAACTAATATTCTAATTCTGTTAAACCAATAGTCTAATTATTTTAAACCCATATTCTAACTCTGTTACTAAATCGTCACAGCTCATCACAAAGCCTTCTTTTTTTCCTGTCTGTCTGTGACTGAGCAGGGACAGTAACTCTAACTGAGAGAGAGAGCATGTTGTCCTCTAGGACATCTCAGCCCCTTTTCCTCTCCCGTCCCCCGGTCTTTATGCCACTCTGGATGTGACTAGGGAAAATAGAGCAGATCGATCACCAACATTAATTTGTCCAGCAGGCTAAGACCGTTTAAAAGGAGCAAAGGCCGTGACAGTTGGGATTTGAACCAGCAACCAACAAAAACAAACTTGAGTGTAGAAGTGTGATGTGGTTGAGATGATTTTCAGATCCTGGATCCTGTCATTTCCTGTCATCTCTCTCCTCCTCACTCTGACAATATCTTTGGTTGTGCTGCTCATATAGCTGAATGTCAGTTGACATCACTCCACCATTAAACTGTCCTGCAGCAGGTTTCAGAGAGACTGCTGCAGCTCCTTTAATCAACCACCCATAAACAGAGAGATGTGGAATCAACCACCCATAAACAGAGAGATGTAGAATCAACCACCCATAAACAGAGAGATGTGGAATCAACCACCCATAAACAGAGAGATGTGGAAAAACTAGGCTCATAACATAGTGACTATAGTGACTACCATAGGTCATAACATAGTGACTACCATAGGTCATAACATAGTGACTACCATAGGTCATAACATAGTGACTACCATAGGTCATAACATAGTGACTACCATAGGTCATAACATAGTGACTACCATAGGTCATAACATACTGACTACCATAGGTCATAACATAGTGACTACCATAGGTCATAACATACTGACTACCATAGGTCATAACATAGTGAGTACCATAGGTCATAACATACTGACTACCATAGGTCATAACATAGTGACTACCATAGGTCATAACATACTGACTACCATAGGTCATAACATAGTGACTACCATAGGTCATAACATACTGACTACCATAGGTCATAACATACTGACTACCATAGGTCATAACATAGTGACTATAGTGATGTTAATGTTCTTGTGTGAATGAAGATTGAGAGATGAGATAAGATAGAAGAAAGACAACCAGTCTGAGGCAGGCCGTCTGAAGCAGTCTGAGGCAGTCTGAGGCATGCAGTCTGAGGCAGTCTGAGGCAGGCAGTCTGAGGCAGTCTGAAGCAGGCCGTCTGAGGCAGTCTGAAGCAGGCAGTCTGAGGCAGTCTGAAGCAGGCCGTCTGAGGCAGGCAGTCTGAGGCAGGCAGTCTGAGGCAGTCAGTCTGAGGCAGGCAGTCTGAAGCAGGCAGTCTGAAGCAGGCAGTCTGAGGCAGGCAGTCTGAGGCAGTCTGAGGCAGGCAGTCTGAGGCAGTCTGAAGCAGGCCGTCTGAGGCAGGCAGTCTGAGGCAGGCAGTCTGAAGCAGGCAGTCCGACGCAGGCAGTCTGAAGCAGGCAGTCTGAAGCAGGCAGTCTGAAGTAGGCAGTCTGAAGCAGGCAGTCTGAGGCAGGCAGTCTGAAGCAGGCAGTCTGAAGCAGGCAGTCTGAGGCAGGCAGTCTGAGGCAGGCAGTCTGAGGCAGGCAGTCTGAGGCAGGCAGTCTGAGGCAGGCAGTCTGAAGCAGGCAGTCTGAGGCAGGCAGTCTGAAGCAGGCAGTCTGAGGCAGGTAGTCTGAGGCAGGCAGTCTGAGGCAGGCAGTCTGAAGCAGGCAGTCTGAGGCAGGCAGTCTGAGGCAGTCTGAAGCAGTCTGAGGCAGTCTGAGGCAGTCTGAGGCAGGCAGTCTGAAGCAGGCAGTCTGAGGCAGGCAGTCTGAGGCAGGCAGTCTGAAGCAGGCAGTCTGAGGCAGGCAGTCTGAGGCAGTCTGAAGCAGTCTGAGGCAGTCTGAAGCAGGCAGTCTGAAGCAGGCAGTCTGAGGCAGTCTGAAGCAGGCAGTCTGAGGCAGGCAGTCTGAGGCAGGTGAGTTTCATGTGCGTTTCAGGTGAGTTTCTGGGGCAAAGGTGCCACTGTGCTACGTTCCCTGTTTTGCTGCTTGGCTAGCTGGGTACAAGGAGCTACTTTCTTTACTGATACCACATACAGCATTACTCAGCTCCTAAAGAATGTCTGAGACTGACACAGAGAGTACATTGTGTTTCAGTTCAGAACAACAGATATTGCATCGGCTAACTGTCACTCACTCTCACTGTCACAACAGATAGATTAGGTCTCTTTCACTCTGGCCGTGTCCGAAATCTGGTTTGTCTACTGAATTCTTCGGGATCTGTGTTCCGTCCATGGGACGGTTGAGCTAATGTAGGCTAATGCGATTAGCATGAGGTTGTAAGTAACAAGAACATTTCCCAGGACATAGACATATCTTATATGGGCAGAAAGATTAAATTCTTGTTAATCTAACTGCACCGTCCAATTTACAGTAGCTGTTACAGTCAAAGAATACCATGGTACATACTATTGTTTGAGGAGGGTTCACAATTTTCAACATGAAAAGTTATTAATAAAAAAAATAGGCTCATTTGGGCAGTCTTGATACAAAATTTGGAACAGAAATGCAATGTTTCATTGGATCAGTCTAAACCTTTGCACATACACTGCTGCCATCTAGTGGCCAATATCTAAATTGCACCTGGGCTGGAATAATACATTATAGCCTTTCTCTTGCATTTCGAAGATGATGGTACAAAAAAATACAAAATAACAGTTTTCTTTGTATTATCTTTTACCAGATCTATTGTGTTATATTCTACTACATGCCTTTCACATTTCCATAAACTTACTTTCAAATGGTACCAAGAATATGCATATCCTTGCTTCAGGGCCTGAGCTACAGGCAGTTAGATTTGGGAATGTCATTTTAGGCGTTTTAAACTACCTACTGTGTACTAATTGTACTACGTACCATTTAGAACATTTAGTAAAAACGGCTGCAGTAAGCAACACATATCAACATGCTAGGCTCCTCCTACTGAGAATATCAATATGCTAGGCTCCTCCTACTGATAATATCAATATGCTAGGCTCCTCCTACTGAGAATATCAGCATGCTAGGCTCCTCCTACTGAGAATATCAGCATGATAGGCTCCTCCTACTGAGAATATCAATATGCTAGGCTCCTCCTACTGAGAATATCAATATGCTAGGCTCCTCCTACTGAGAATATCAGCATGCTAGGCTCCTCCTACTGAGAATATCAGCATGCTAGGCTCCTCCTACTGAGAATATCAATATGCTAGGCTCCTCCTACTGAGAATATCAATATGCTAGGCTCCTCCTACTGAGAATATCAATATGCTAGGCTCCTCCTACTGAGAATATCAGCATGCTAGGCTCCTCCTACTGAGAATATCAATATGCTAGGCTCCTCCTACGGAGAATATCAATATGCTAGGCTCCTCCTACTGAGAATATCAGCATGCTAGGCTCCTCCTACTGAGAATATCAATATGCTAGGCTCCTCCTACTGAGAATATCAGCATGCTAGGCTCCTCCTACTGAGAATATCAGCATGCTAGGCTCCTCCTACTGAGAATAACAGCATGCTAGGCTCCTCCTACTGAGAATATCAATATGCTAGGCTCCTCCTACTGAGAATATCAGCATGCTAGGCTCCTCCTACTGAGAATATCAATATGCTAGGCTCCTCCTACTGAGAATATCAATATGCTAGGCTCCTCCTACTGAGAATATCAATATGCTAGGCTCCTCCTACTGAGAATATCAGCATGCTAGGCTCCTCCTACTGAGAATATCAATATGCTAGGCTCCTCCTACGGAGAATATCAATATGCTAGGCTCCTCCTACTGAGAATATCAGCATGCTAGGCTCCTCCTACTGAGAATATCAGCATGCTAGGCTCCTCCTACTGAGAATATCAGCATGCTAGGCTCCTCCTACTGAGAATAACAGCATGCTAGGCTCCTCCTACTGAGAATATCAATATGCTAGGCTCCTCCTACTGAGAATATCAATATGCTAGGCTCCTCCTACTGAGAATATCAATATGCTAGGCTCCTCCTACTGAGAATATCAGCATGCTAGGCTCCTCCTGCTAAGAATAACAGCATGCTAGGCTCCTCCTGCTAAGAATAAAAGCATGCTAGGCTCCTCCTACTGAGAATAACAGAAGGCCAGAGGGAGCGATAGAGAAGGCCAGAGGGAGGGAAAGAGAAGGCCAGAGGGAGAGAGAGAGAAGGCCAGAGGGAGAGAGAGAGAAGGCCAGAGGGAGAGAGAGAGAAGGCCAGAGGGAGAGAGAGAGAAGGCCAGAGGGAGAGAGAGAGAAGACCAGAGGGAGAGAGAGAAGACCAGAGGGAGAGAGAGAGAAGACCAGAGGGAGAGAGAGAGAAGACCAGAGGGAGAGAGAGAGAAGACCAGAGGGAGAGAGATAGCAGACCAGAGGGAGAGAGAGACAAGGCCAGAGTGAGAGATAGAGAAGGCTGATGGGAGAGAGAGAGAGAAGACCAGAGAGCGAGAGAGAAGGCCAGATAGAGATAAGTTCAGAGGGAGAGAAACAGAAGGAAAGAGAGAGAGAATAACAGAGGGAGAGAGAGAGAAGACCAGAGGGAGAGAGAGACAAGGCCAGAGGGAGAGAGAGAGACAAGACCAGAGGGAGAGAGAGAGAAGACCAGAGTGAGAGAGAGAGAGAAGACCAGAGGGAGAGAGAGAGAAGGCCAGAGGGAGAGAGAGAGAGAAGGCCAGAGGGAGAGAGAGAGAATGAATTGCAGATTAAGAAACAGAATGAATGGTTTGTCTCCTATTAAGCTTGGCAGGCCTAGCTGGACGTGAGAGGATAAGCCTGGCAATATCCCCCCCTAACAAATACAGTGTGGACCGTGCAAACCAGTAAATAGCATCTGATTAACGCACTCACAGCCATCCAGGAACGGTCCATTTGGGCCAGAAACGAGGGCGGCGGGGGGGGTCTTTATCTTTCGCCAAAAGCTCCCCCTGAGTGTCAATAACTGGCAGAAAGAGTATCACAGTGGCGTGAGAGTGGTTTGATACAGAATTGGGGTTGATGCAGGACACAACGGTGTACAGAAGACATGGACTGAGGCTTGGTCTTCTTGTTTCAGAATGGTTCGTCTAGTCGTCCTGATGTATGGGTGCATCTGAGAAGATTATAATGCACTGATCACCATAATAAACTACCAATAATCGTACCAATACTACCAAACCAAACCAATCTCTAATAATAACACACACACAGTAACAGTCAAAGTTTGGACACACCTACTCCATTCAACAGTTTTTCTTTATTTTTTACTATTTTCTACATTGTAGAATAATAGTGAAGACATCAAAACTATGAAATAACACATATGGAATCATGTAGTCACCAGAAAAGTGGAAAACAAATCAAAGCCACCCTTTGCCTTGATGAGAGTGTTCCACACTCTTGGCATTCTCTCAAACAGCTTCACCTGGAATGATTTTTCCAACAGTCTTGGAGGAGTTCCCACATATGCTGAGCACTTGTTGGATGTTTTTCCTTCACTCTGCGGTCCAACTTATCCAAAACCATCTCAATTGGGTTGAGGTTGGGTGATTGTGGAGGCCAGGTCATCTGATGCAGCACTCCATCACTCTCCTTCTTGGTCAAATAGCCCTTACACAGCCTGGAGGTGTGTTGGGTCATTGACCTGTTGAAAAACAAATGATAGTCCCACTAAGCGCAAACTAGATGGGATGACGTATCACTGCAGAATGCTGTGGTAGCCATACTGGTTAAGTGTGCTTTGAATTCTAAATAAATCATTGACCGTGTCACCAGCAAAGCACCCCCACACGATAACACCTCCTCCTCCATGCTTCACGGGGGAAACGACACATGCAGAGATCATCCGTTCACCTAATCTGCGACTCACACAGACACGGCGGCAGTTGGAAGCAAAAATCTCAAAAAGTTGTTTTCACAGGTCGTAAAAGGCTAAATTAGCATGACACGAGCTGAATTAAATATTTTGAAAAGGCTTTGAAAATAAAAAGCTTCATATTTGCTCAGCGCGCCGTTGACATTTCATAGAGATACGCTTATTTTGTTAATAAATATTTTTAAAAAATAACTGGAATTTATGAAAATATGAAAATACTATGTAATGTTTCAAAATCGATATTTCCATCTTACATCTACGTATATTGTTTCATGTCCTCCGGGATTTGAGAAGAAAGATGATGAGTTGAACTGGAAAGTGACCAGTTGTCACGACTTCCGCCGAAGTCGGCTCCTCTCCTTGTCCGTTCGGCTCCTCTCCTTGTTCGGGCGGCGTTCGGCGGTCGACGTCACCGGATTTCTAGCCATCGCCGCTCCATTTTTCATATATCCATTTGTTTTGTCTTGTTCTCTGCCCACCTGGTTTACATTCCCCGATCACACTACATGTATTTTATTTCTCTGTTCCCCCTCCATGTCTTTGTGTGAAATTGTTTTGTGTTACGTGTCATATTTTGACGCGGTAGACTGGTGTTTGTTTATTCCGTGTTTTGTCAATTTGTTGTTGTTTGTTTGTTTGTTTGAACATAATTATTGACTGTTTGCGCATTTTACACTTTTTCCATTTGGCTGGAGGTTTTCGACGCAGTGTCTGTTGGTTTCTCCTGCCTCAATTAAGTGTGCGCCTGTTCACACCTCCCTGCTCTCCTGCACCTGACTCCGCCCCCCAGGTACGCACGCCAATGACACCAGTAGTCTTCACTCTCTCCCAGAACGCAGCCTAACTGATGTTCCAGTTTTTTGACCACTTTTACCTTTGACCTTCATTGATTTAATATTTAATTTAATATAATATCCAACAATGGTAAAAACTCCGATAACTATTGAACGGATTATGAGACATTAGTTAGTCAAAACATGTGTTTTTTGATTGGACACCCTAGAGAGGATGGTCACACGCTACTTTCTTCCCATCAGCACAGTGTGTTTTATTGAAGCATCCAGAACCAAATGCCACGTGGTAGTTCTGTCAGGAACCATTGGAGATCAAACACAAAACAGCTATTATGATTCTGTGTCGTACCACACGAAGGAACTGTCAGTAACCCAAAGTCTTTTAACAATAAACAAAGAGATGATTTCCACATTGGCAGAAGGCAATGAGTCCCGGAATAAGAGTCTCTCTCTCTACCTCTCTTACTCAGTTAACTTTTAAAGACAGAGCCTGAATAACAAGATGGCGCCTGGATAACAAGATGGCTCTCTGTCTCTTATTTCTTACATTATTTGCTCAGAACAATTCTAATGTTTCTTAATTTCCTTCTTTTAACTTTTTGGATTATGTATGTAATGCTAGATATTATATTACCGCACTGTTGGAACTACACGGAACAAAAATAAACGCGACATGTGCAACAATTTCAAAGATTTTACTGAGTTACACACAGTTCATAGACAGAAATCAGTCCATTGAAATATATCCATTAGGCCCTGATCTATGGATTTCACATGTGCATCTATTGGTCACAGATACCTTTAACAACAACAACAAAAAGTAGGACCGTGGATCAGACAACCAGTCTGTAACGACGTGCGATGAGAGTCGGGAAACAAGTTCAGGGAGTGAATACATTTAGTAAATAAACTAACAAAACAAGAAACACAAACGGCCGCACCGACATAAAACAGGAACAATGACGACTGGGGAAGAAACCAAAGGGAGGTGACATATAAAGGGCCGGTAATCAGGGAGGTGATGGAGTCCAGGTGAGTGTCATTATGAGTGTAACGATGGTGACAGGTGTGCACCATAACGAGCAGCCTGGCGACCTAAAGGCTGGAGAGGGAGGAGCACACGTGACAGTACCCCCTCCCCGGTGCATTCGGCTCCAGCCGCAGGACACCGACCAAGATGACGATCTCGGGGGTCAGGAGCAGACCGGTCACCTCTGCTGAGGTGCTGGAACCTGACGATCCGGCTGAGGCGCGGGAGCATGACGACCTGGAGCGCCGAAGAGAGAGCATACGTGACAGTACCCCCTCTCCAGCTGCAGTACGCCAACCAAAGGGACGATCCCGGGGTTCCGGAGGGGACCGGTCGCCTCCGCTGAGGCGCAGAAACCTGACGAACCGGCTGAGGAGTGCGAGCCTGATAAGCCGGCTGAGACCTCCCTGGTTGCCTCGGCCGAGGCACGGGAACCTGTTCACCCAGCTGAGGCCTCCCAGGTAGATCCGGCTCCAACACCCAGACCCGACATCACCTCCAACACAAAAAAAGATAAAAGAAACACTCCCCGATGCTTTCCTTTGTTGAGCCGTCATTCTGTAACGATGTCCGATGAGAAGCAAGTTTAGGGAGTGAATACATTTAATAAATAAACTAACAAAACAAGAAACACAAACGGCCGCACCGACATGAAACAGCAACAATGACGACTGGGGAAGAAACCAAAGGGAGGTGACATATAAAGGGCAGGTAATCAAGGAGGTGATGGAGACCAGGTGAGTGTCATTATGCGTATAACGCTGGTGACAGGTGTGCACCATAACGAGCAGCCTGGTAACCTAGAGGCCGGAAAGGGAGCACACGTGACACAGTCAGTATTGAGCACAATTTGCATCACGCAGCACGACACATCTCCTTCGCATAGAGAGAGAGCCATAACCTCACTGCCACCATGGGGCACTCTGTTCACAACGTTGACAGCAGCAAACCGTTCACCCACACGATGCCATACACGGTTTCCGCCATCTGCCCGGTACGGTTGAAACCGGGATTCATCCGTGAAGAGAACTTATCTCCAGCATGCGGGTGGGCATCGATGGTGAGCATTTGCCCACTGAAGTCCGTTACGATGCCGAACTGCAGTCAAGTCAAGACCCTGGTGAGGACGACGAGCAGATGAGCTTCCCTTAGACAGTTTCTGACAGTTTGTGCAGAAATCCTTCTCCTGGGCTGGCGTGGATACATGTGGTCTGCGGTTGTGAGGCTGGTTGGACCTACTGCCAAATTCTCTAAAACAACATTGAAGGTGGCTTATGGTAGAGAAATGAACATTAAATTATCTGGCAAGAGCTCTGATAGACATTCCTGCAGTCAGCATGCCAATTGTACGCTCCCTCAAAACTTGTGCTGTGTGACAACATTGCACATTTTAGAGTGGCCTTCTATTGTCCCCAGCACAAGGTGCACCTGTGTAATGAACATGCTGTTTAATCAGCTTCTTGATATGCCAAACCTGTCAGATGGGATGGATTATCTTGGCAAAAGATAAATACTCACTAACAGGGATGTAAACAAATTTGTGCGCCAAAATGGAGAGAAGTAAGCTTTTTTGTGCGTATGGAACATTTCTGGGATATATTATTATTTATTTCAGTTCATGGAATTACGGGACCAACACTTTACACGTTGCGTCTATATTTTTTGTTCAGTGTAGAAACACAAGCATTTCGCTACACGTTGCGTCTCTGCTATAACATCTGCAAATCTGTGTGCGCGACCAATGCCATTTGATTTGATTTGATTTGTTTGGCCAAAGACTTTTCATTTAATCTCAAGCATTTACAGATTAAGGAGAAAGTTAAGGAGAAGTGGATATATTATTCACCTTCCGTGTTGCCAGCTATTGGCAGCCATATATAACAGTTTC